>NC_064283.1:74627191-74627788 GCF_019186545.1 Solanum stenotomum | reverse complement strand
GGACCAAAACAGAATATTTGGGGTGCAAATTTAGCGATGTGTTGGATGAGACAGATGTGGAAGTGAGACTTGCCGCACGAGTCATTCCTAAGAAGGAAAGTTTTAAGTATCTTGGGGCTGTAATCCAAGGGAGTGGCGACATCGACGATGATGTCACACATCGCGTTGGGGCTGCTTGGATGAAATGGAGGCTTGCCTCTGGAGTATTGTGTGATAAGAAAATTCCACCGAAACTTAAAGGTAAGTTCTACAGAGTGGTAGTTAGACCGGCCTTGTTGTATGGAGCGGAGTGTTGGCCAGTTAAGAACGCACATGTTTATAAAATGCATGTTGCGGAGATGAGGATGTTGAGATGGATGTGTGGGCACACTAGGAGCGACAAGATTAGGAATGAGGTTATCCGGGAGAAGGTGGGAGTGGCCCCTGTGGTGGACAAGCTGAGGGAAGCGAGACTGAGATAGTTTGAACATGTGAAGAGACGGAGTGCAGACGCCTGCGAGGTAATGGTGGTAGAGGGTACGCGGAGGGGTAGAGGTAGGCCCAAGAAGTATTGGGAAGAGGTGATTAGGCAAGACTTGGCTATGCTTCACATCACCG
>NC_064283.1:74626384-74627091 GCF_019186545.1 Solanum stenotomum | reverse complement strand
TGATTATGAGTTTTCAGTGCGTATGAGTCCAAACAACGAATTTGTGAGCAAGCATAACGGAAGACACACCTTGACTAGTGGCATCGTTGTGGGGTGCCGAAACCTTTGTGGTGTAAGTTGGACACCTTTTCTGAATGTAGATAGTTTGTATTTCATGTATGGAATTCTGCATATTCGTGTTAAGCTTAGTGTGATCAGGGAATGAATTATTTGTAGTGTTTTAAATTAGTAAAATCAAACTTGTTGAGTAGTTTTAGTGACTTTGAGATGATGTTGATTCCAGTGACTTTGGGATGTGTGTATTCAAGTAGATTTTATAAAGTTCCATCTATGCTTCAAAATTTTTGTTGGCTTCTATAGTTAATTTTCAGGTAGACCTATTTCAGGTACTCCTTGCCCCTCAGGGTGACAGAAGAGAATCCACATTCACATTCTCTTAACTTGTGTTATGGTTTATGATGAATTAATTCGATATGGTTTGATATTTTAAAGTTCAATTTATGAGTATGGATAAGATGCTATTTAATTTATTTACCTTATTTTGTTCTTTAATCTATTTCAAAAAGATTTTTGAATGAATTTTGAATTTTATTTTTTCACGTGATATGTTTAAGGTCACGAGATATGCATATTTTTATTTTGCTTTAATTTAGGATTTGAAGCTTAGAAGAAGAAACTTGGAAATGAGTTTTGTTTATTTGTTGTTT
>NC_064283.1:74605574-74626284 GCF_019186545.1 Solanum stenotomum | reverse complement strand
TATTGTTACTTCCACATTATGATCCTTAGGGACTGTTTTGTGTATGCTCGATATGTGCAGAGAAGTCATGGGAACTGGTTAGAGGATAGAACATTGAAAGTGTAGTGATACATCACTTAATTGAGTGTTGCATGAGCTTACTTCCTGCTATCCCTTAAATACTGTTTCCAAAACGTGATGAAGCCCGATGAGTCTCGGAGGACCTTATAAGAAGGTTGTATAGTATATAAAAAAATTAGAGAAGAATGGATGGGAAGAACACTCTTGATGGGATCAATTATATATATACTGCCAATTACTGTTTTGGTTTTATCAAGTAGCCCCAACTTGCTGATCAACTACTAATGCTAGTTTTATTTTTTACTCTATTGTAGATAAATAATCTGAAAGGAAGACGGTTAACTCATTGTATTATCCAATATTGTGCAGCAAGGTATGTAAGGTTATTCGATTTCTTATTGCTTTGGCATGAATCCAACACTTGTATTACAAAGTTTGCTTTCTAAGTGCCCTTGGTAATGACTGATCCATAGTGGAAGTATAAGATCACCAGTGTAACTAATTACTCATTCATACTCCCTAGAGCATTAAAGTGAGTACTCTAATATGAGTTTATTAATAAATGTATGTGCTTACTCTACCAAGTATTATCATGCAAGGTTTAAATTTGCTTCATCGTCAAAGTAAACTTGGCATGTACTCTCCTTATATACATCAAAATGATTCTAGATTACACATGGTACATATGTTTATATGTTGGATATACAATCTGCCCATATCTTGCCAACTTTCTTCAATTGTCTATTCTATCATATATGTCATCTTTTTACATGTTCATATGTTCCCTTTGTTGGTTATTACTCCCATTGTGTTAGACTATAATTTACCTCACAAGATCCCTGCTTTCTTTATTGTACATTTTATATGTACGTACTTGGTATATATCCGTCCTTAAGATGGATCTGCCTATGTTCTCCCTTGGTTCCACGTTCATGTATACCTTGTATTTCATACTAATAGTTAGTGAGTATTTGACTATCATATAGAGTTCAAATCTCTTGGCTGAATGTTAAATGTCTTCACTTGTTATATGCTTCAATTTGAGATGTCAAGATGCTTACTCAGTCATATAAGCTCCTAAGTATTAGTGTCACATTTGCTTCCCATTTCATTTTTATTATCGTAAGTCCATAATCATATGTCTTTTACTACTGATTCATAGTTCTAAATCTCAACAATGATTATGACCACCAAAACAACAATCTCAAAAGAGTTATGATCATCAAAATAACAATCTCAAAATAGTTATGATCATCAAAAGAACAATCTCAAAAGAGTTAAGACTATCAAAACAAGAATCTTAAGGATTAAAGAATCCAAGTGAAGCAATCTGTATAATTATGGGTGGCAGCCCAGGGGCAAATGCCTAGCATGGGTCGATCCCAATTGGTATAGAAGGGTGGCAGCTCAGGGACGAAACCCTAGCATGGGTTGATCCCATTTGGTATAGAAAGGTGGCAACTCTGGGACGAAAGCCTAGCATGGGCAGATCCCAATTTGTGGAATTATGAGGACAGCATCCGAGGGGTTAAAATGCCTAGCATGGGTCATCCTCTTCTACCACTAATCAGCTGGTCATTTGTATCATATGCCTTATAAAGATTATAAATCACAAAAGAGTAAAGAAAAAAATGTAACGATTCCACAAGTATTAGCAAAGGTGGTCTCTAATCCCTATCTATTTGTATTTGGTTTCACTTGAGCTCTCATTTTACAAATGGTTATATTATGCCTTACATATTCAGTGTATTCTTTCGTACTGACGTCCCTTATCGGGGACGCTGCATTTCATGCTGCAGATACCGATACTCAACCAGTAGATCTCCCTAATAGAAGCACATGATACTCTTGGTGAGCTCTAGGAAGATTCCGAGCTTTGTCGAGTCTTTACTATGCATATTTTGATAGTTGTACAATCATTCATTCTAGTAGAGGCTTTGTAGGTATTGTAGAGCTATCATATGTATTCATAGTTTTACTTGTCACATGTATCAGATCAGCTAGTCGATATGTGTTGTATATGTACCTTCTCATTAATAAATTTATCTGCATAGTAGGTTATTCTCTCCTCATTGGTCACTTGTAAAGTATGTGTTCATACGGTTCTTGTCCGCCTCACCTAGGATTGGGATGCGACACACAATTTAGGAATTGAGAGAATTCATGGGTTCTTAGAGTATTTACATCATAAATCATCAATTAAAAACTAATACAATCATAATTTGTCTTTAATAACCATTTGAAAACGTTTGAAGAAGGAACACATGAGTTAAGAGTAAAACCCTAGGTTTTAAGAAACTTGAAACCTTTGAAATTTACTGTTGAATGGACTCTAGGGGTGAAAGCTACCCCTAGATGAATGATAACCATACCTTACTTGTGAATCCCCCAGAAATTTGAGGAAGAACACCTTGAATCCACAACCTTAGCTCCCACTTCTTCTTCTTCTTCTTTGGGAACTTCTAGAGAGAGAAATATTGAGAGGGGAGAACTCTCTCTATTTGATTTGGGTTTAAGAGAATAAAGGAGTAAATGACTTGTTTTAAGACTTAAAACTATATATACTAGTGATATAAAACAATTAAAATCGTCCCCACACATTAATTAATTAAAACAAAATTATTTAAAACCCTCAACTAAGGCAGCCCCATTAGGGACCACGCCCACTTTGACGGGTCGTGAGAGGCACCGCAGCTCGTGGTGGTGCCCGTGGTCTCTTGACTAGTGTGCCTCTTTGCCAAGCCCTCAAGGGCCTAAGGCAAGACCACGAGACCTCCCACGATCCGTGGTAAAGACCATGAGTTGTGGTGATGGTCGTGGTCGTAGAGGCAGTAGCTTGGCCAAGTTGCCTTGCTTCCCATGTGCCCAAGTGGTCTTCATGACCACCTATACAGACCGTTGAGGTAACCACGAGTTGTGGTGGTGCCCGTGAAGGGGAGCCTTGGCTTGGCACCAATCTAGGGCACACTGCCTTTCCAACTACGAGTGGCACCACGACTCGTGGTGGTCACCACAGGTCGTGAGGATCCTCGTGGTCATGGTAGGCAGTGGCTAGGCCTAGTTTTTAGGTAGGCTTGGCCCCTCACCTTGGCCTTCACTGAAAACCGTTAGCCCTCACCCTTAACTTTTGACGTTAACCCTCACGTTTAGGATCTAGTTTAACCTATCATTTTCCGAGTTGTAACATAATCACACCACAACAATTTGGGCTTTAGCTATACATCATAAAAAGACAAAAAAAATCATTACCAAATTGAGTTTTCATCAATTTGGTAAGATTAATTTCGTCCTTACAATGCTCCAATTCGTAGAATCTCAAAGACCCACTTCAAATTTCTCAAAAGTAAAGAACTTTAATTTTCCAAAGCTTAGGAAAACTAGAGAAAACTTGTCTCAATGCTAAGAATATTCACTACAATTCAAATATTGTGATATTAGATACTAAACTAAATGTTCAAAATGTATTTATAGTCGTAAAAAATATGTTGCGAAGAGCCACTTGGTGAAGTAAGTCCGGCTCACCGAACCACTCAGTGAGCCACCCTTTGGTCACTTTCATCGCCTTTCTGCCTTGGGAGTCAATATCCTCAAGGTTTGTACCTTTGGACGATTCAGCATTGCATCGCAGAACTGCTTGGCGATCCTCCGACTTCTCCTTTTTATCACCAACTTGATTTCTTCCCTCAAGGCTAGGCACACTGGAACTTTAGGCGGTCAAATAGCCATTCGGCAACTTGCCAAGTGTACTAGGCAGATATGCCGACATCTTTCCACGTTCAAGCAGCTAATCAGTAAACGACATCTCCATCACTTGTTCTTATTCTTAAACCCTTCCTGCCCCATAGCTGTCGTAGTTAGATATCAAAGTTCTCCCCCGAAATTTAAGCAACAACCATAGACCATGGCTGACAAGGATAGAGGATCAACCAGACTACGGTCCGTGGTTTGGTGGGCGCCGTTAGAACCTGTGTTGCTGTCTTGGTTCGGCCTAACTAGGGGTGGGTTGCTAAATTCACCCCAAGTCTTAATTAGTTGGGGGACGGTTATTTTAAGTTTATTAAGGTATTTTAAGAGTATTAAAAGTGTTAAGCTCTATTTTACATCTCATTATTACAACACCACAAATACAAACTTCCCTTCCGCTCCAAAAGTCTCTCTCTAGAAACCTTTGTAGAAAGTGAAGACTACAAGCTTCCAAGGTCAAACTCTTCAAGGTTTTCAAAGGATTTTCAAGGGAATTTCCTGGGAATCAATATCAAAGTATGGTAGTCTTGATCGTCTAATTTTCCATTCAAGGAGCCAATTCAAAGTTGATTTCAAATCATGAAAATCTAGGCTTTTACTCAATCTCATGGGTTGTTTCATCAAACATTTTCAAATGGTTTCTAATGACAAATTATTATTGTATTGATGTTTAATTGATGAGTTAAGTTGAAAATACTCCATGAACCCATGAATTCTCTAAATTTCTAAATTGTGCCTTATGAAGTGGGTATGTTGATCATGATTGAATGTTGATGGATTATGCCTAAATTGAGTTAGATTGTTAAATTGTATCATTATACTTGCCTTAATTATAGTAAATTATTGGTGACTTCTGATCATGGCCTTGAAAGGGCAAGTTATGCCCTAATTAAATATTGAAGTAAAATTATGCTTGATCTATTAATCCACTTGAAAGGTGGAGGTGTTTATTTACTATGTATATTGTGGTATTGAATTGATGGATATATTCCTTGTATCCTACATGTGGAGGTTAATGTATAATTATCATGTGTAGCATGTGTGTGATCTAAATGAATGAATGATGATCATGTTTAGAAGCTTATTGTGTGAGGATTGAATGTTATATATCTATCAAAACTTGTGAATGATGGTGATTATGTGAAAAGCTATTCTCACATACACACACACACTTGAATGAATAATGAATGAAGTTCAATGATAATGTTAATGATGAAGTACTTATTGAAAGACTATTCTCAATTGTACTCTAATTAATGTTAATGACTTGTTGTGAAAGATATTTCTCACAATAATGGGTTTCTTAGGTGAAAGGCTATTCTCATCTTTGAATCTATGAGCTTTCCAATGAATGAATGAATATTTGGTTGGGATGGATACTCATCCGGGAGTTGGAGTTGGGCATCTAGTAGCAATCCTTTATCCCATAATGAAATAATATAATGAATGTATTCCATGGGGAATAATACTAAGCATCGAGAGGATACGGTTTAAGGTGGGTTCTTATCCATAAGTTGAGGTAGGGTACTTAGTAGCAATCTGTTGAGATGGATTCTCATCTGTGAGTTGAGGCGGGGTATCTAGTAGCAATCTCCCTATCCCATAACTAAGTTCCCACATAGGTCTAGCTAGTGGATCCACTTAAGCTAAAGAACAATGGTCCTACCTTTGGCAAGTAGGAATCCCTTATCTGGTGATGGTGACACCGGGATTCTATGTCAAGCTCTCATGGTCTATGTCGGTTAAGGCTTACCCCCACAAATTATGTTAATGAACTATGGCTTTTTAAGGATATGCTACTTAGTGTGGGTGGTGGTATGGGACGCCATCTATGCATTGCACAAATAGGCATTTGAAGGAGGTCATGGTGTGTTCCTTATAATGTTAGTAAAATGAATGGGCTCTTATAATGACATTTATGAGAATGGTGATCTAATGTTTAATGAATGAAGGTGCACTTAATGTAATGAAGCTAATGAAGAATGTTCACTCTTATATGCTTAAATGTAAATGATTCATGATATACTTGGATTGTAATATGAGTTACTTCTTTGTTATAACTTGTTGTATATGAATGTGCCTTGTCTATGGTGACTTCAAAGAAGTACCTAGTGTGAGTAGTAAGTATTTTGGGATGCTATTTGAACATTGCATACGTATAACCTAGTGTTGTCTTAGATGTTGGTTTTAATGTGATGATGTGATTCATGTGATGTTATGTTTCTTACATGCTTTATTATGTAATGGTGGAAAAGATGAATGGTAAGTTCACCTTTGGTGACCTTAATGTGGTACCTTGGTGTGGATGGTGGTATGAGACGCTATCCATACATTTCACAAGGTGTAGCATGAGGGTTAGTTGAGGTGAAGGTTTAAAGTAAAGGTAATAAGTTATATGGTTGATCATGTTCTAATGTGGATAAATGACTTACATGTTGGTTGTGACTTATATTATGCCTCTTTTACTCATATTTATGAAGTTTTACCAAAATTGCATAAAAGCATGACTTTCAAATCAAATGTCCTTCTGAAGCATGTTTTTGCATGGCTATCATACTTAATACTTAATTGTGCTAACCCATTCTTCTTCTATGTTTTACTACAAGTGTAGGTTACGGTAATTGAGTATCTCTCTAGTTGGAGCTTGGATTAGAATTCTTTCAAGACATCTTTTGGTATGTCCTCATAGATTGAGGACAAGGACTTCTAGTTCTTTCATGTTTTAAGACATTGTTAAGACTTCGATTGTAAAGGGCTGTGACCCTATCTTGTTTAAAGTTTTGTCTAAGATGGCCATGTGAGACTTTTGTATTCCGCTGGTTTATAAATGAGTTTTTGATTGTTGGTTTTATTAATAAAAGTTTTAATTATGCACTATTTTCAAGTATATTATAAAATAATTGAGCTATAAGGCTTGTATAAGACTCCCTCGGGGTCGAGTACGCCATGTTGCTTCCGGGGTATAGTCTCGGGTCGTGACCATTTTTTTTCTCTTTTTTTTTTTGTATGGAGGGTTTCCATCTTTCTCAAAACCATGGATAAAGGGGGACTTCTTTACACTTGTTGATTTACCTTCTCTTTTCACCACACCCTTAACTTAGGGTTTTGGCCTAAGTTGACTATTCAGACAAACAACAATTCATGAGGCTTATGGGTGAATGGAAAAAGAGGGGTTACGATTGCATCAAGTTTCTTCCAAAAAAAAAGGCTAAGACTCAAAGAGTGTTCAAGTAAAGTTTACACATCTCACACAGTTGGCCAGAAAAGAAGTATATTGTCAAATTGTTTCACTCTTCAAAATTGTTGCCTATGACCATTTCAAGAGCCTGCATCACTTAATAAACCGGACCAACCGGTCAAATTCTAGGTGTAATCACACAAGGTTCATGGTAAGCTCATCACACAAGGCATTGACACCAATATCAAACAAGAATCCACACTTTTTCTAGTGTGCAATGTTCAACACAAAAGACTCCACTCGATAACCGTCTAATCACAACGAGATAGAAAAACTTTACATATTATCTATGAAACTTCATTTGGCCTCATCGTAGCCACACATTAAATTTTGTTCGATTAAGAGCACTATTCAAGTCATTTGTATTGATCATAACCGATACTGAAACATACACTAGAACATCCACAATCAAACACAATAAGAGGTGGCAAAAATTTTCAGAAGGGTCAAAAAGAATTTGTAGTTAAAACAAGGAGCCATAAACTCAAACATGCACAAAACAGTGTCAAAACACAATTTACAACACAAAAACCAAATATATATACGAAAATGATAATCACAATAGATAGGTATGGAAATACCTCACCCCACCAGAAACAACAAGGCACTTGTCCTCAAATGCAATAAAACACTAAAAGGACAATAAAAGAGACAGAGAGGGAGGTGAAGAAGGGTATTGTCTACACAGTCACTCCATCTGTCGGGGTATCAGTGCTCGATGTAACATTAGCACTGCTAGCTCCACTAGGATCAGCCATGGGTGTGTCTGCCAATAAGATCTGCAGAGTTGAATCCACCATAGACTCCTCATATATTCTAAGGCCCTCATGCCTTCTCATCGGCTCCAAGCTTCTCCTCATCAGTCTCAACCTCAGACTCTGTAGCAGCCACCTCCTCAACTCGAATATCATCTCCGGTGGCAGTCGTAGGTACATCCAAATCTGCTAGCATTTCGGGGATCTCCACTGTCCCAAAAATCATGGACATATCTGTGGACTTCGACTGGTCCATATCATTCCTCAGCTCAATAGTAAGGGCCTTGAGAGTCGTCACCACATCAGTGGCCCTTAGCCTTGCTCACACACTGCTATTCGTGTAGCAAGGACATCAATATATGCAGTAAGGGGTATCACAACAGCAACAAGGGCCCTCCCAATCATCCCAGGGATTTAGGCCTCAAATTGGAGGCATGCCTATCAGCAGAATGGGCTAGCTGCCCCATCCATAGTATTGCAGCCTGGGTGAGTGGAGGTCAAGAAGCAGCAACAACAATAGCACCACATCTAGGATGCATGTGTGCTCTCGACAAACTAAGAGTCATCGAAGGAACAACACTAGATATACTTGAAGGCCCAGGGGCCGGAGTAGGCAATATTGCCTTAGCAGGTAGTGTCTGAGTATCAACAACCGGTGAAGTGTCCATCGAGGCTGCCTTATTCTTCCCAGCCTCGTCTTTCAAGTATTAAGCCTCAGTTTTGTAGATGTCGGTATAGGAGGTGGGAGTCACTTCCACATCCTTCTTCTCATCTTGAGGCACTCAGGCTCATCTTCAGAACTCGGTGATCTGCACCAGAAAAGGGAGAGAAGTTTGGCTCTGCTTGGCCCACAGGACCATTTGGTGGACAATGATCATACCCAAGTTCAGCCTTGTCCCATCAATAATGCAAACAAGGCAGGATGCTTTTGTGTTGTTGTGCAACGATTCATTCTGGGATGGCATGATAGTACCTCTGATGAAGGCAAACCAGTACCTCCCTGCTACATTGAGGTCCTTCTTTTCAATGGGTAATTCCGCGTCGATCCACCTAGGAACATCATCAAATAATAGAGGAGTCAACCATTTTTTTATATTCTCAAACATTTTTGTCTTGATCATGTATTGAAATTCATCCTCAATATCTTTTGTACACTCCACAACAGCATTGATAGCATCACTATCACACTTCACCTTTCTGCCCTCGACAACCACATAATCGATCGACTTGAATATAGCGACCTACTTTTTCCCTTGTGGCACTAATGCTCTGTAAGTAGTGTAAAACTCCTGGGCCCAATTGGGAATCTAAGGGCCACGGGGTTTCGTGAAAATCTGATATATCTGCAATTTCAGGGTGTGAAGATTTCTGAATACAAGTAGATCACACCATCTAAAGACAACCTTTTCTCCTCAATTATTTTCCTTAATCCCTCAGCCTGCAGTCTATTCATAGACCGGGGAGGAGGACCTTGTGCAGGTGGTGCTGGGACCATAGCTTGGTTTGGGACAACATGAAGAGTAGCAGCTTGGGATGCCTAGATCCTAGATGGATCATGCATCCTCTTGGAGCACAGTTCAACACTCTGAGCCATCAGTAGCTCATTATTCTCAGTCTCAGAAGTTACTGCCTGAGGGTCCTGGTGCTAACCCTCACTCTCAGAAGTGGTGAGATGAGTGGCATAGATTGCGTCACTATCAGAGCTGACCTCCGCTGGCGCAGGAGCAGGTGCCTTGCCTTTCCCTTTGCCCTTCCCACCTATGGTTTGAAATTTGGTTGCCTTTTCCCTGGATGCAGCTACATCCTCATTTATTGTGATTCCCTTTGCCCTATTGTAGGGTGGCATGTCTCGGCATTATACTTTTGGTCTAGCCATATCTGCAACTCACATCAAAATTAGTTAGAAATAATCCAGGAAAAAGTGAAGAAAACAGGTTGCAGAAAAGACTCGCCGAAAGGATTGGCTCAAAAAGTTTCCAAAAATATTGCCTGTCGGCGAATCGCCGACATCATTCGGCAAGCACATATTAGATTGCCGAATATCACAAAGTATTTTAGGGGTTGGGGGGCAGAAAGGGCGATCAAAGAAGACTTTCAATGAGTTACTGAGTGCACTCGGCGATCTCTTGCTTTTCGCCGAAAGTTAAAGACTCAAACTCAACAATTTCACAAATTTAAAGGCGATCAGGGGTGATTTCGGCGATCCACCGAGTGGTTCGGCGAGCTGGACCTAGCTCGCCAAACTGTCCAACGTGCCTATTTTTCAACCCTAGCTTCTAAAATCAATCCCGCAGCTGCTGAACATATAATCAAACATACACATTTTCAATTAGACTCAGACCCACTAGACCCATGCCACCGGGGTACTCAGACTTCCCCTGGTTTGGCTAAAATTGGCCATTTGACGACTTTAGCTCTTAAGAATGACATCAAATGTTCCATCATTGGGCAAAGCACATCATTTAGCACAATGTGGGTTACTCAGGCTTCACCTAATTAGACTCAACATCAATAAAGAACAACCCACAACAACATATTTACGATTTTAGAAAGGCCCAACAAACATCAATAAGATAAATACAATTTGCAAATGATTTTAACCGCTAAATACGAGTTTGGGGTTCGGAAAACCAACCTTTAATGCCGAATATGAGAATTTGTAAAGCTAGGCGGCAAAGTATCCAACTCCGAACACAGATTCAACGACTTAAAAGAAGTAAAAATGCAAAAATATGTGAAATATAGTGCAGGTGTGATTTAGTGAAGGTAAAATGTGATGGAATGTGAAAGAGTTTAGAATTTTAAACCTTTGGCCTTTTAAAAACCGTCCAGTTCGCACCCCTTCGACGATGTTATTTTTGCTCGCCGAACCCCTCGGCGACACACCGAGTGGTCACTTACCTCGCTGATTTATACAAGACCTCCAGTTATATCACGACCAAGGGGTACCCCTTGACGTAACATGGCGTACTTGACCCCGAAGGGCCTCATACATGCTCTTAGAATCATCATAACATACGATCATAGAAAAGTAGGGATAATTTAAAACTTTCTTTCAAACAATCTATAACATTTTCATAAGCAAGAGGAAGTCTTTACTAAGTCCTTGTCTCAAACCATCTATGAATAACATGAATAAAAGTCTTGGGATGCAGCCTATATAAATTCTAAAACATAAGAAATGACATAAAAGGAACATAGTGGGTTTTGTCCTCAAAGCAATGAGGACTCACCAATTCTTCAACTCTTCTTGATCCTTGGAAACCTAGCCTTAAAAGCAACTCAATCTCCTCAACCCTACATTTGATTAGAATGTAGACACTGTGCGCTAGTACAAAATGTACCAAGTGTGAAAGCTAACATACACCATAAGAGCATCTCAAATGGATAGTCAACATGGTCATAACATAATAATCATAGTCATAGCTTAATCATCAATTAAACACCAACACAATCATAATTTTTCATTAGAAACCATTTGAAAGCGCTTGAGGAAAGAACGCTTGAGATTGAGTGAAACCCTAGATTTTTTATACTTTGAAATCACTTTGGATTTGGCTCCTTGAATGGAAAATTAGACAAGGATGAAGACCACCATACCTTGTTATTGATTCCCCACGAAAATCCTTTGAAAATCTCGACGAATTTGTCCTTGGAAGCTTGAAGTCTTCACCTTTTATGGAGGTTTGTAGAGAGACTTTTGGAGGGGAGGGGAGGTTTTGATTTTGTGTTTTGAAGTAATGAGATGAAAATTATAGTTTAACACTTTTAATACTCTTAAAATACCATAAATAACTTAAAATAACCGTCCGCCAACTTATTAGGACTTGGGGTGAATTTATCAATTCACCCTTACCAAGGCCGAACCACTACAGCTTTTACAGGTGCAAACGACGCCCACCAAACCACAGACCATGGTCTGGTCGACGCCCCATCCTGTTCAGCTGTGGTTTGGGTCTACAGGTTGGATTGGAGGGTCTTGACCTACGGAGGTCATCCACGGGGCGTGGTCCCCTTCCGTAGGTTACCAAACCTTTGGCAACGTTCTTCATTTGGGATACCCTTGGGGGTTAGACTTAGGGTCCTCCTCAAGGACCCCTACGGTGGTCCTTGGGGAGTCGTACCTTGACGTTCAACCCCTAAACACCTCAACCATGGCTCGACACAACATTAAACACCATCAAACTTCACACCAAACTCAAACACACCCACGTTAGGCTCTAGTTTCACTTATTCATTTTTAGGGTCATTACATTGAACTATTATGACTATGATGATATTGTTGTGTTGAATGAAAGGCCTTTCTTATGAACACACTAAGAATATAATGTGAAAGGTTTACTTACATATTGATGATTCTAAGGTTGAAAGGGCATTCTCACCAAATGAATCTATGAGCTATTATGATATCATATTGGTTGAGTGCCTATTGCATTCTTTTATGAACATGAACTTATGTAAAGACTTAGCATGACTTTCTAAGGGAATTATTCTTAGTAATGAGTGGATAGGACTATCAGATGAAAGCTTTTACGCTAGAAAGTATGGCTTCCCAATGTAAGTTATCTCATGAGATGGAAACCTTTTACATTAGAAAGTCCAGGTTTGTAGTAGCAATCTCCTTATACCATAATATGTGCCCACATAGGTCTTTAGCTAGTGGATCCACCTAAAAGCTAAATATGTAAGTTCTACCTTAGGCATGTAGGACACCTTTTTTCGGTTTGGGGGTAATACATCGGATTCCATGTAGCTCACATGGTCTATGTCGGTAAAGGCTATTTCCCTATATGATAAGAATATGAATTATGATAAGAAAATGAGTTATGTACTATGGTTACTCAAGAAGTTCTACTTAGTGTGGATTGGGGTATGGGACTTCATTCATCCATTGCACAAGTGGGCTTTGAAAGTGATGGTGGTATGTTCTCTTATGACATGATGAATATGAGTTAAAATACGCTTTATATGAATTATGAACATGAATATGATCATGAACTCTACTTATGACTTCTTAATGAGCTTTACTTAGTGTGAGTGGGGGTAGAGACTTCACTTATACATTGCACAAGTAGACTTATAAAGGGGTTATGGTGTGAGTTCCTTTTTCTATGGATATATATCAAAGTATGTATACATGATATGGATTGTTTCTAAGAGTTACTTTACTTGTTATAAGCTATGAATATAAATGTTTCCTTGTCTATGATTGTTGACTATGGATTAGACTAAAAGCATGATAAGTATGAGCATGGTGGCCTAAAGGTGGTACTTAGTGTAGGTAGGATTATGGGATCCTATCTATGCATTGCACAAGTATAACTTTGGGTTGCTTATGTGATAGTTCTATTATCATGAGATGATCTTGGTATTTAACTATGTGTGTGAACTATGACTTGTGATGATTGGGGTATGCATTATGTATATGTTGGAGACTATATTTGTGATTATGATGATATCCTCTATGCTATGATGAATTGTACATGAGTTGACTTATGAGCTACAATCTCTAACTATTTCAAAGATGATGTTAAAAATTGGCATATAGCATGGCAAGCCAAAAAATTCTAGTCGGTGAGCCCCTGAAGAGGTTGGCAAGCCCGACTTTTACCGTCGTGTGGCTCAGGAAATTTTAAGGTTGAAGTCTTTAAAACTAGGCAGGCCCATGGACAAGTCGGCGACTCGCCGAACAGGTCGGTGACCCCAACATTGTTCGCCATTTGGACTGCACATTAACTAGATGTCCTGTAAAACTCGATGAAGTAAGTGACCACTCAGCGTATCACCGAGTTGTTCGGCGAGGTCGACTAATATCGTCGAAAGGGCACGAACTAAACGGTTTTAAAAGGCCAAAGGTGTAAACGTTTATATTCTTTCACATTCCCTAAATTTTTAACTTCATACAATCACACCCACACTATATTTTAGATATTCTTGCATTTTTACCGCCTTCTAGTCATTGATTCGGTGTTCAAAGTTGGATACTTTGCCGCCTAGCTTTACAAATTCTCATATTCGGCATTAAATGTTGGTTTCCAAACTCGAAACTCTTATTTAGCAGTTAAACTCATTTGCAATTGTATTGTTATTATTGATGTGTGATGGGCCTCTCTGAAATCATGAATGTGTGCTTCTCTCCTATTTTAAATTTGATATCTTGCCTAAATTGCCTAAGTTGTTGATTTCCCGAATTGCATGCCTTAAAATTGATCATAAATTATTGGGCTGTGCATAATTGTTGTAGGGTCTAGTCGGGTGAAGTCTGAGTAAACCAAAAATTGTGCTAAATAACGTGCTTTGCCCAATGATGGAGCGTTTGACGTCATTCTTAAGGGCTAAAGTCGTCAAATGGCCAATTTTGGCCAAATTGAGGAATGTCTGAGTACCCCGGTGGCATGTGTCTTATGGGTCTAGATTAAATTGATTATGTGTATGTTTTGATTTTGTTTTTGGATGTTGCGGGGTTGATTTTAGAAGGTGGGGTTGAAAATAGCACGTTGGGCAGTTTGGCGAGCTGCGTCGAGCTCGCCGAACCACTCGGCGGTTCACCGAGTCCCCCTTTATCGTCTTTAATTTCATGTTATTGTTGAGTTTAATTCTATAACTTTTGACGAGAAGCTTCAGTTCATCGAGTGCACTCGGCGGCTCGCCGAATGTCTTCTCTGATTGCCCTTTATCCATCCCCATCCCCTAAAATACACTGTAACTTTCGGCGGGCTTGTCAGTGCTCGCCAACTGATGTCGGGGATTCGCCAAAACGCCTTTCTCAAAGCCGACATGCTATTTTTCTGGAAATTTTTTGAGCCAATCCTTTCGGCTAGCCCGATCTAGCTCGCCAAAGTAATTCGACGATTCTTTCTTCAATATGATGTCTGCACTTGTTTAGAATGATTCTAACTTTTTTTTGTGTGTTTTGAAGATATGGCTAGACCAAAAGTGGCAAGTAGAGACTTGCCGCCCTGCAAGAGGGCAAAAGGAATCTCTTTAAATGAGGATGCAACAACATCTCAGGAAAGGGAGACAAAACATCCTACCACCGGTGGGAAAAGTAAAGGGAAAGGCAAGACACCTGCTCCTGCATCACCGGAGGTCAGCTTTGACAGTGACGGGATATATGCCACTCACCTCACCACTTCTGAGAGTGAGGGTGAGCACTAGGACCCTCGGGTAACTACTTTTGATTATGATTTATTGTAAGCCCAGAGAGTTGAGATGCATTCTAAGAGGTTTAATGATCCGTCTAGGATAAGGACTCCCCAGGTCACTACTGTTCCTCCTGTCCTAGATCAGGCTGTGGTTCCAGCACCACCTGCACAGGGTCCTCTTCTCCGGTCTATGAATAGACTGAAGACTGAGGGATTGTGTAACGACCCGAAAGCACCCCCTAGTCGTTACCGGTGTATTCGACCTGTTAGAGGTCTTATACAAGCTCTTAGCATTCATCATAGCATTTATCATAGAAAAATAGCGGAAAATTTAAAACTTTTTCATAATATAACACAAGACTTAAAAAGTCACATCATTTAAACCTTTAATACACAATCAGAGTACTTCGTCTGAAGGTACATCTTAAAACACGACTACAACACAAGAGGCACACAACCCTTAAAATACAAAAGAAAATACTATCTAGTACATTGAACTTAAGAAAACTCTTTAACATAAAGGTCCTTGAATCTTTAAGGTTACACCCGAACTTGGGAGTAGTAAGCCAAGCTCATCATTTGTAGGAAAGCCATTTAGCCACCACCACCTACACTTGGTGTAAAAAGATGAAGAAGAATGGTGTTAGTACAAGAAAGCACTAAGTATCATAACCATGCAAAAACATGCTTTTAAAAGTACATTTAGTTGGAAACCATGCATCATGCCTTCTTACAGAAAATTCAAGAACATTTAGTACCATAGGAACAATATAAACTACATACATAATCATAAACATGGAAACCATTAGAAATAGCACATAGACCCACTTATAACACTTTAGGCACATTCAATGCATACAATACATTACCTTCCTCTTTATCATAACTCCTTTCCTCAAGCAACCCTTAGGGAATACTTGGTGCAAAGTATCACCTTAAGGTTTCCAAGGGTGAATTTACATATAGCCTTCATCAATTCAACCACATATATTCATAGAGTCATAAGCACACCATAAGACATAGTATTCACATAGGAACAATCACCTAAGACAACCCCTAAGTCACACTAGTGCAATGTGCAAGTAGCATCCCATAATACTACTCACACCAAGTGTTCCTAGGAAGCCACCATAGACTAGGCACATCATATTCAACAAGTCATAACATCTTCATTTAACATTAGACATAAGACCAACATACTTCATAACATCATATAAAGACTCATTCATGTACTACATCATTAGTCATAACCCATTTAGTTCGTACCATAGGTAAACCACTGTCACAACCCCTTCACAAGCTCACTTGTGCAATGTACATATGGAGTCCTATACCCCCACATATACTAAGCAAACCCATTAAGAAGTCATAAGTGTAATTCACATGCATAATCATACTTCATGTCTTGATATAAGTAAAGTCAACCTTAACATGCTTTCATATTAACATATATAGACCATAGTCTTCATTATATAAAGAGCCTAATCATAGCCTCCCTTAGAGTCCACTTGTGCAATGCATAATTAGGGTCCATAGTCCTACACACTAAGTAACTCTTTAAGAAATCATGACTAGAGTTCATATTCTTATCTTAGTTCATTTCTTAACTTTTGGGAGACATTGCCATTACCGACATAGACCATGTGTGCTACATGGAATCCGGTGTTCTACACCCACACCGAAAAGAGAGGGTACTTGCCAAGGTAGGACCTACATACATAATAGCTATCTAGTGGATCCACTAACCTAAGAATTACGGGGGCACATAGTTATGGAACAAGGAGATTGATACTAGAAACCTTGACTTGCTAGGCGTGGAGGTTTCCATCTAATGAGACAACATCTATGTTGGGAACCCGAACTTGCTAAACGTGAAGGTTTTCCTGTGGGAAGCCGAACTTGCTAAACGTGAAGCCCCCACCCTCATTTCTCATGTTCACTCAGTGCGAAGCTCCAACTCCCCTTTTAAACATCTTTAAGCCTTTATTTAACATTAATTCATAAAATAGGCTAAAAGGGACTTAATCCATCATATCATATAGCTCAAAGGTATCTAAGATGAGAATGACCTTTCATCATAGAACCTACATTATGTGAGAATGACCTTTCACATGGTCATAACATATTCATAACATAGTCTAGTTTAGAGTACAATTGAGGAAACCTTTCAAGAGACTCACTTTCACTAGATTATCATAAACCTTATTCATTCATTCATGTGTGTGTACATATGTGAGACAGACTTTCACATAAACACCTTTATGCAACACATATTCATACCTTGCTAATCATACACTTTGCATGGATAATAGGATGTAAGGGTGCATATAAGAGTTAACCTTTCAATAGACACCATAACACATCATATTCATAGCTATACATGTAGAGTGTGTGTGTGTGTATTTTGGTCCTCATAGTGACATAATAGCAACAACATTGATATTGAGTGCACTTCCCTTAAAGGGATCACAACACATTCACAATGTCCCCAACTCATGAGCAATTCACATATAAAGCCATTAGGGATTCTAGACCACACACCCACACTTCATCATAAGAGACAAGGATACATTCAACATTGAATAGGTACTCCTAACAAGTATATGATCACACATTCATATAGGGGTCATCATTCCACAATAGAACTTAACATAATCAATCATGTAGACCACACCTTATCCCTAACATTTTCATTCACATTATATTCCTCATCATCAACACACTTTAAACATCATGCTATCATTGAGGATTTCATACATAACCTTCATAGCACAACTTCATAAACATATACATCGCAATCATCAATTCACTTCACATCTATTGCCTTCAAGGCCATGATATCAATATGCATAGATAGACAAAAAGTAAACACCGCCACCATAAGTGGACCAAACCACACAACATCAATTCTCATACTATACACTAGAAGTTAGGTCAACTTACCAATTCTCCAAGCCATGATCACTATGGATCAGTCCTCAACAATTCATAATCAATTGACATAGATAGCAATTGGAATCAACAATGTAATTCAATAACATAAAGATAATCTAAGTACAATTCTATAAACAAAGGGATCAACCCATAACTTTGCCCATAAGGCCACAATTCTCAATTCATCAATATACCAACAATTCAAAATGAATAAGTATAGATAATCATAGGAAACATCAGTACAATTTAATCTAAACATAATTCACCAATAGAAATCATATTTACAAAGACCTACAACATAGGCCAATTTTTGAGAATTTGGGGATCATGGGTTCTCCAAGAATTCGTTTGAAAATTATTTTAAAAACCATAATTCCACATTAATTCATCAATAGAATGATTTAGAAAATTGTTTGACAACGGACCGATGTTTAGATTGAAAATTGGGAATTTTGATCATTGAATCACTTTTGAAAATCTTAGATAGAACTCCTTGAATGAGATGCAATTCAAGAATCAAGAGTTACCATACCTTAATTATTGAAGACCCATGAAATTGAAGAAGAAATCAGTTGCAAACCCATCTTCTAGCTTGAGTTTCATCAAGGTCTTCAATGGAGTTTTTGAGAGAATCTACCTTTGAGAGGGAATGGTCAATTCGAAGAATGGGTCTAATTGTAGGTTTTGGGGTTTTAACCAACTTAAAATACCCTATAATTGGTAGAATAACCGTTTATAATAATTCTCCAAAGTACCCAAACTGATAGCATCCAAGGAAGCTCTACTCCATTGAAGGACAAGGATGAAGCTTTAGAAACTCCAAGGAGGCCCATAACAAGATCCCAAACCAAGGAGTTCAATGATAAGCTCAATGGGCTTCAATCGTTGATCCAAAGGTGTCTTACTGGNTTAGAAACTCCAAGGAGGCCCATAACAAGATCTCAAACCAAGGATATCAATGATAAGCTCAATGGGCTTCAATCGCTGATCCAAAGGTGTCTTACTTGGGAAGAAGATCTCAAGCCCAAGGGAGAGGAATTGTCCAAATGCTACAATTATTTGGTGGCCCAAATTCAAGCCCAAGATGAGGAATTTTAAGGTCCAATTTCGTGCAAATAAGGTCAAGAAGAGTCCAAGAATCAGCCACAACAAGAGTTGCTTTCTGCCCAAGTTTTGAGAGAAGACTAGTCAAACTTTCCAAGATTGTCAAGATTCTTTTTCTAGTTGGGATTTACCTTATTTATTTATTTATTTATTTATATATAGGTTATTAACATTTTCCTTAGTCTATTTATGGTCTCCTAAGTACCATTTAATGCTTTCCTAGAAGTACTAAATTTGTTCCTAGTTAGGTTACTTTATTTCCTTTCTAGAGTAGGATTCCTTGTAGTTGTCTTTCTAGGGTTCCTTGGACGTTTTTTCCCCTTCTCCTATATATAGGAGTCCTTTTCATTCATTAAAGACAATTTAGATTGATATTAATAATATTTGAGAGAGTTCTTTGAACCTTTGTGACTTGTTCTTTGAGAATTTATCTTTAAACCTTTACTAGTTTCATAGTTTAAGGTATAAAGCAACTTCTTCTTGTGATATCTTTGGTTTCTTTTTGGTATTGTTTAGAAGGTGATTAGTTTCTACATACTAATTATTGTCTTTAGTTACTCATAAAGTGGTCAAGATCCGAATCTATCGTTTTGATTCGTTTCCTCAAGTAAAGGCGTTAGATTTCTTCCATAAATCTATACGTTGTTACTTGGATCTTTTCAAGGCCTTAGAACATCTAATCCTTGGAAATTCGTGCATCTTTCCTTCGAATTTCCCATATCTTTAGTTAAGTTTTTTTGTTTCTTTTCTTTGTGCTTCCGCATTCTAATATTCAATTCTCTATTTGTGATCTCCCTTAACCTTGCTGTTATCAAGTGGTATCAAAGCGGTTCTATCAAGATTCTGTTCTTGATAAATCTTGGGATTTCTTCTTAGAGAAGAAAAAAAAAAACTGTAGCGTGAACAGTAGCATCGTGAAAAAAAAATATTTTGGTAGCGTGAACAGTAGCGTGAACAAAAGAAAAAAGTTATAACTTGCTCTCTAAGAAATCTGATTACTTTTCCTCCAAGAAATTTGATTACTTGATACCCAAGAAAGTTTATTACTTGCTATTCAAGAAATCTTATTACTTGCTCTCCAAGTTTTGCGTTAATTTGTTTCCAAGCAAAAAGGTAGCAAGAAGAGGGGATTCTAGAGCTTTAAGAATAAGAGGAATTTTTTTTCTTGTTCTTATAATTCTAAAATAAGTTCCTTTTTATTCGTGTTGTGTTTCAACTAAATCCTACTTGTTCTTTACTTTCTTGTTGTACCCCAAGATTCCATACTTTATTACTACAAACTTGATACACGTTTTGGTTTAATTATATATCTACAAAGTATTCTCGTTCAAAGGTTATTTTGAGTGGAAAAAAAAGACAAGTGTGGGTGAGTTTAAAGAGGGTAAAAGCCATATTAAAAGTGTGATACTTGATCAATTTTTTTTTTTTAAATGTCTAATTCATGTGGTGATGAGGAAAGGGCTCGTTTAGAAGCCGAGGTCAAAGGAAGGAACGACTTCACCCTTCAAGCTATGCACCAACAATTTGAGAGATGGACCCTTCAATTTCAAGAGATGAGGGATATGATTATCGAGCAGAATGACACCATAGCTGCAATTAGGAGGGAGAATAATGTTGTACCCCCAAATAATGTTAGACCCCAAGTTAGAAGGAATGTACCCCATATCCCTTTTGTAAATCCTGAATATGATAATGATGATTTTGATGTTGAATTTAATCTAGAAAGAAGA
>NC_064283.1:74592433-74604905 GCF_019186545.1 Solanum stenotomum | reverse complement strand
CCCATCTTCTAGCTTGAGTTTCATCAAGGTCTTCAATGGAGTTTTTGAGAGAATCTACTTTTGAGAGGGAATGGTCAATTCGAAGAATGGGTCTAATTGTAGGTCTTGGGGTTTTAACCAACTTAAAATACCCTATAATTGGTAGAATAACCGTTTATAATAATTCTCCAAAGTACCCAAACTGATAGCATCCAAGGAAGCTCTACTCCATTGAAGGACAAGGATGAAGCTTTAGAAACTCCAAGGAGGCCCATAACAAGATCCCAAACCAAGGAGTTCAATGATAAGCTCAATGGGCTTCAATCGTTGATCCAAAGGTGTCTTACTGGGGAAGAAGATCTCAAGCCCAAAGGAGATGAATTGTCCAAATGCTACAATTATTTGGTGGCCCAAATTCAAGCCCAAGATGAGGAATTTTAAGGTCTAATTTCGAGCAAATACGGTCAAGAAGAGTCCAAGAATCAGCCACAACAAGAGTTGCTTTCTACCCAAGTTTTGAGAGAAGACTAGTCAAATTTTCCAAGATTGTCAAGATTCTTTTTCTAGTTGGGATTTACCTAATTTATTTATTTATTTATATATAGGTTATTAATATTTTCCTTAGTCTGTTTATGGTCTCCTAAGTACCATTTAATGCTTTCCTAGAAGTACTAAATTTGTTCCTAGTTAGGTTACTTTATTTCCTTTCTAGAGTAGGATTCCTTGTAGTTGTCTTTTTAGGGTTCCTTGGACATTTTTTCCCCTTCTCCTATATATAGGAGTCCTTTTCATTCATTAAAGACAATTTAGATTGATATTCATAATATTTGAGAGAGTTCTTTGAACCTTTGTGACTTGTTCTTTGAGAATTTATCTTTAAACCTTTACTAGTTTCATAATTTAAGGTATAAAGTAACTTCTTCTTGTGATATCTTTGGTTTCTTTTTGGAATTCTTTAGAAGGTGATTAGTTTCTACATACTAATTATTGTCTTTAGTTACTCATAAAGTGGTCAAGATCCGAATCTATCGTTTTGATTCGTTTTCTCAAGTAAAGGCGTTAGATTTCTTCCATAAATCTATACGTTGTTACTTGGATCTTTTCAAGGCCTTAGAACATCTAATCCTTGGAAATTCGTGCATCTTTCCTTCGAATATCCATATCTTTAGTTAGTTTTTATTGTTTCTTTTCTTTGTGCTTCCGCATTCTAATATTCAATTCTCTATTTGTGATCTCCCTTAACCTTGCTGTTATCAAGTGGTATCAGAGCGGTTCTAGCAAGATTCTGTTCTTGGTAAATCTTGGGATTTCTTCTTAGAGCAGAAAAAAAAAAAAAACTGTAGCGTGAACAGTAGCGTTGTAAAAAAAAATAAATTTACAATAGCGTGAACAGAAAAAAAAGAAAAAAGTTATAACTTGCTCTCTAAGAAATCTGATTACTTTTCCTCCAAGAAATTTGATTACTTGATACCCAAGAAAGTTTATTACTTGCTATTCAAGAAATCTTATTACTTGCGCTCCAAGTTTTGCATTAATTTGTTTCCAAGCAAAAAAGTAGCATGAAGAGGGGATTCTAGATCTTTAATAATAAGAGGAATTTTTTTTTTCTTGTTCTTATAATTCTAAAATAAATTCCTTTTTATTCGTGTTGTGTTTCAACTAGATCCTACTTGCTCTTTACTTCCTTGTTGTACCCCAAGATTCCATACTTTATTACTACAAACTTGATACACGTTTTGGTTTAATTATATATCTACAAAGTATTCTCGTTCAAAGGTTATTTTGAGTGGAAAAGAAAGACAAGTGTGGGTGAGTTTAAAGAGGGTAAAAGCCATATTAAAAGTGTGATACTTGATCATTTATTCTTTTTTTAAATGTCTAATTCAGGTGGTGATGAGGAAAGGGCTCGTTTAGAAGCCGAGGTCAAAGGAAGGAACGACTTCTTCCTTCAAACTATGCACCAACAATTTGAGAGATGGACCCTTCAATTTCAATAGATGAGGGATATGATTATCGAGCAGAATGACACCATAGCTGCAATTAGGAGGGAGAATAATGTTGTACCCCCAAATAATGTTAGACCCCAAGTTAGAAGGAATGTACCCCATATCCCTTTTGTAAATCCTGAATATGATAATGATGATTTTGATGTTGAATTTAATCTAGAAAGAAGAGATAGGAGGGGACAAAGAGGTAGAGTAGAAGATGATAATATAAATAGTATAAAGATGAAGATGCCATCTTTCAAGGGGACAAGGGATCCAGACTTGTACCTTGATTGGGAGAGACGAGTTGAAGCCATCTTTGATTGCCATAACTACTCTGAGGGTAAGAAAGTTAAACTTGCTGTTGTTGAGTTTTCTGATTATGCTGCTTCTTGGTGGAAAAAGCTTGCTAGGGACAGATTGCAAGAGGAGCTACCACCTATTGCTACGTGGGCAGAGATGAAGAGGGTAATGAGGAAGCGATTTATTCCATCATACTTCCAAAGAGATCTACAATCTCGCCTTCAACGCTTGAAGCAAGGCTCCATGTCGGTGGATGAGTACTTCAAAAGCATGGATATGGCTATGATCCAAGCTAACTGCATGGAGGAAGAAGAGGCTACAATAGCTAGATTTTTAAATGGTTTAAATACAGAAATAGCTAATGTAGTAGAGATACAACAATATGTAACTTTAGATGAGTTAGTTGATTTGTCTGTAAAAGTTGAAAAACAAATTGAGAAAAAGCAGCAAAATAACTCATGGAGAAGTCGACCAAACACTATCTCTAAGAAGCCATGGTCAACTCAAGAGGGGAAAGCTCCTTCCAAACCTCAAGATGATAGAGGTAAAGGTAAGGTTGAGGAGGGAGGTAAAACCTTTAATCCTAAATCTTCTAAACCTTCAAGTTCTATTCAATGTCACAAATGTCATGGACTGGGGCATATGATGCATGAATGTCCAAGTAGAAGAAACATCCTTTTTAGAGAGAATGGAGAATATGAGAGTGAAAAAAGTGAGAGGGAAGAAGAAGAGGGAGAAGGTGTAAGTGAGGAAGATGATTTGGGACTGCCTAATGATGGTATAATTGGGGTGGTTAGGAGAATTATGACTATCAATTTGGGTAGTGTTGATGAAGAGCAGAGAGAGAATTTGTTTCATACTAGGTGTGGGATAAAAGGGAAGACTTATTCTATGATTATTGATGGGGGAAGTTGTGCAAATGTGGTGAGTTCATAGGTGGATAAACTAGGAATTGCATGCATGAAGCACTCTAACCCATATATGCTCCAATGGTTGAATGAATGTGGAGAAGTAAAAGTAAACAAACAATGCATGATTTCATTCAATGTTGGTAGGTATGAAGATGAGATTCTTTGTGATGTAGTTCCAATGCAAGCATGTCATGTTTTACTTGGCCGACCTTGGCAGTATGATAGGGATACTACTCATCATGGGAGAAAGAATAGGTATAGTCTTCTGCATAATGGTAAGAAGTATACTCTTGCACCATTATCTCCTTCAAAGGTGTTTGAAGATCAAAAACGATTGAGGGAAACAATGGGAAAACAAAAGGGAGAGGTAAAAAGTGAGCTTGAGGGAAAAGAAAAAGGCCAAGAGATAGAAAAAAAGAGAGATGGCCGAGAGAGAGAAAGAGAGGACAGAGTTCTAAGTAAAGAGGTAAAAGAGGGTGTGAGTAAAAAAATAAAATGTTTTGGTGAGAGGAAAGAGGCTAAGGAAAAGAAAAATGAGAGCCTTTATATAAAAGCCAAAGAGTGTTTGAATTCTAGAGAGAGGGGCTGCCCATAATACTACTTACTTACAAAGAAGTATTGATTAATTTTGAACAACTAACTCCTTCTTTGCCAAATAGTGTTTCTTCTCTTTTGCAGAATTTTGAAGATGTTTTTCCTAATGTCACTCCAAAGGGATTGCCACCTTTGAGAGGGATTGAGCACCAAATAGACTTTGTGCCTGAGTCTCAACTTCCTAATAGGCTTGCCTATAGGAGCATTCCTGAAGAGACCAAAGAATTACAAAGGCAAGTTGAAGAATTGCTTGAAAAGGGATTTGTTCGAGAGAGTATGAGCCCATTCTCTGTTCCAGTCCAATTGGTCCCCAAAAAGGATGGAACATGGAGGATGTTTGTAGATTGTCGAGCCATCAACAAGATAACGGTAAAGTATCGCCATCCTATCCCTCGTCTTGATGACATGTTGGACCAACTGTATGGTTCCAAAATCTTTTCTAAAATTGATCTAAAGAGTGGTTACCATCAGATTCGTATGAATCCTGGAGATGAATGGAAAACTGCTTTTAAGACCAAATATGGACTTTATGAGTGGTTAGGTATGCCCTTTGGCTTGACTAATGTACCAAGCACTTTTATGAGACTAATGAATCATGTTTTTAAAGATTTCCATGGAAAATATATTGTGGTGTATTTTGATGACATCTTGATCTTTTCTCAAAATCTGGATGAACACCTAGAGCACTTAAAACAAGTTTTTGATGTTCTTAGAAATCAACGCTTATTTGCTAATCTCAAAAAGTGTACTTTCTGTGTGGATCGTGTGGTTTTCTTAGGTTTTCTGGTCAGTTCTAAGGGAGTTGAAGTAGATGATGAGAAAATCAAGGCAATAAAAGAATGGCCTAAACCTAATAGTGTAACTGAAGTTAGGAGTTTTCATGGACTTGCTAGTTTTTATAGGAGGTTTGTGCGAGACTTTAGCACCATTGCTGCTCCTTTAACTGAAGTTATAAAAAAAGATAAGGTTTTTACATGGGAAAAGGAACAAGATGATGCATTTAATTTGCTGAAGGATAAATTGTGTTCTGCTCCTCTTTTGCAATTTCCTGATTTTTCTAAGTCTTTTGAAGTTGAGTGTGATGCCTCTTGTAAGGGCATAGATGTAGTTTTGATGCAAGACTCCAAGCCAATTGCCTACTTTAGTGAAAAGCTAAGTGGAGCAACATTGAACTACTCAACTTATGATAAGGAGCTATATGCCTTGGTAAGGGCGTTAGCTACATGGCAGCACTACTTGTGGCCTCGAGAATTTGTGGTCAAGACTGATCATGAGTCATTAAAATACTTGAAGAGCCAAGGTAAACTTAGTCGTAGGCATGCTAAATGGGTAGAGTTTATTGAATCTTTTCCTTATGTAATTACTTACAAACAAGGAAAGGAGAATGTGGTTGCTGATGCACTCTCTAGAAGGTATATTTTGATCTCTACTCTTTCTGATTTTGGTGAGATTTTTGCTGAATGTAAGTTAGGTCCTTTTGAGAAATTTAATCTTCAAGATGAATTTCTATTCAAGGAAAATAAATTATGTGTTCCTGACTGCTTGTTGCGTGAACTATTCGTTAGGGAAGCACATTGTGGAGGGCTAATGGGACATTTTGGTGTACCCAAAACACTGGAAATACTTTCTGAACATTTCTATTGGCCTAGCATGAGAAAGGATGTTGAAAAAGTGTGTTCTTATTGTCTTGAATGTAAACAGGCTAAGTCTAGAACATTGCCGCATGGTCTTTATACTCCTTTACCTGTTTCTAATTCCCCTTGGATTGATATTTCTATGGATTTCATATTGGGGTTGCCAAGGACTAAGTATGGTAAGGATAGTATATTTGTGGTAGTAGATAGATTTTCTAAAATGGCTCGTTTTATCCCATGTAAAAAGACTAATGATGCATCTCACGTAGCTTACTTATTTGTAAAAGAAGTGGTTAAATTGCATGTAATACCTAGAACTATTGTTAGTGATAGGGATGCCAAGTTCTTAAGTCACTTTTGGAGAATTCTTTGGGGAAAGTTGGGAACTAAATTGCTATTTTCTACATCTTGTCATCCACAAATGGACGGGCAAACGGAAGTGGTTAATAGAACTTTAGGGAACATGTTGAGGGCTGTTTTGAAAAGAAAGTTGACTTCTTGGGAAGATTACTTACCTATTGTAGAATTTGCTTATAATAGGACCTTCCATTCTTCTACTGGTAAGACTCCTTTTGAAGTTGTATATGGATTCAAGCCCCTTACCCCCCTTGATTTATTGCCTTTGCCTACTAATGATTTTTCTAATCTTGATGGTAAGAAGAAGGCTGATATGATGAAGAAAATTCATGAACAAACAAGGCTTGCAATTGAAAAGAAGAACAAGGAAGTTGCATTGCGAAGGAATAAGGGCAGAAAATATGTTGTTTTTAAACCTGGTGACTTGGTTTGGGTGCATATGCGAAAGGAAAGATTTCCTTCCAAAAGAAAGACCAAACTAGATCCTAGAGGAAGTGGGCCATACAAAGTCCTTGAAAGGATTGGAGACAATGCTTATAAACTTGATCTTCCTGGTGAGTTCCAAGTTAGTGCTACTTTTAATGTTTCTGATCTTTCCCATTTTGATGCAGATTTGAATTCGAGGACGAATTCTCTTCAAGAAGAGGGGAATGATAGCATCCAAGGAAGCTCTACTCCATTGAAGGACAAGGATGACGCTTTAGAAACTCCAAGGAGGCCCATAACAAGATCTCAAACCAAGGAGTTCAATGATAAGCTCAATGGGCTTCAATCGCTGATCCAAAGGTTTCTTATTGGGGAAGAAGAGCTCAAGCCCAAGGGAGAGGAATTGTCCAAATGCTACAATTATTTGGTGGCCCAAATTCAAGCCCAAGATGAGGAATTTTAAGGTCCAATTTCGTGCAAAAAAGGTCAAGAAGAGTCCAAGAATCAGCCACAACAAGAGTTGCTTTCTGCCCAAGTTTTGAGAGAAGACTAGTCAAACTTTCCAAGATTGTCAAGATTCTTTTCCTAGTTGGGATTTACCTTATTTATTTATTTATATATAGGTTATTAATATTTTCCTTAGTCTATTTATGGTCTCCTAAGTACCATTTAATGCTTTCCTAGAAGTACTAAATTTGTTCCTAGTTAGATTACTTTATTTCCTTTCTAGAGTAGGATTCCTTGTAATTGTTTTTTTAGGGTTTGGCTTCTTGGACGTTTTCCCCTTCTCCTATATATAGGAGTCCTTTTTATTCATTAAAGACAATTTAGATTGATATTAATAATATTTGAGAGAGTTCTTTGAACCTTTGTGACTTGTTCTTTGAGAATTTATCTTTAAACCTTTACTAGTTTCATAGTTTAAGGTATAAAGTAACTTCTTCTTGTGATATCTTTGGTTTCTTTTTGGTATTCTTTAGAAGGTGATTAGTTTCTACATACAAATTATTGTCTTTAGTTACTCATAAAGCGGTCAAGATCCGAATCTATCGTTTTGATTCGTTTTCTCTAGTAAAGGCGTTAGATTTCTTCCATAAATCTATACGTTGTTGCTTGGATCTTTTCAAGGCCTTAGAACATCTAATCCTTGGAAATTCGTGGATATTTCCTTCGAATTTCCCATATCTTTAGTTAGCTTTTTTGGTTTCTTTTCTTTGTGCTTCCGCATTCTAATATTCAATTCTCTATTTGTGATCTCCCTTAACCTTGCTGTTATCACAAACCACCCCTCACTTGGTGGGACCTTTTAAACAAGTCAAACTTGAGTTTTATTTTCGCAGATTTCGTCGGAAAACAAGTTTGCGATGCGGACCAAACCTTTGGCCCATGGCGGAGCTAGTACACGACGCGGACATGCTCCCTCCATGAGCATTATCAAGCTACCTTGGCAACTTGTTTTGCCAATGTCACGCCTCAGATCTGATTAAGACGGACAGGCACCCGATATCTAAATGGCCCGGGAGAACCAACTTACAACCTGTACTTACCATACATTTAACTATGATAACTATGTAGCTATGACAAGCTTATATGCCCTGTAGTGATAAAAGACCGACATAGACAGGCCCAAAACTTATGTACAACACTTGGCCGTGGAGGCCACAATTGTTAAGAGACAAGACACAACCAAACTTTATACATTAGTCTACAAAGCCTCTACAAGATAGACAACCTTAGTTTAGCTCGGGACAAGGGGCCTTACCCTTAACTACCTTAGTTTAGGTCGGGACAAGGGGCCTTACCCTTAACTACTATACGGTAACAAAATAGATGCCAAAGACTCGATTAAGCCCTGATTCAACTTGGAGCTCACCAATAGCAGCTGAGTGCCCTGTGCTCCTACTGGGGAGGTCTACTAGCTGGAGTACCTGTGGCTGCAACATGAAATGCAGCGTTCCCCGAGAGGGACGTCAGTACGAAGAATGTACTGAATATGTAAGGCAATAACATATGTAAACAAGAGTTCAATTGAAATCAAGTATCAATATGTAACTGCATAGATTAGATTAAAGACCACCCTTGTTGCTGTTGTGGGATCATGTACATTATATTTTTTTCTGTAAATTTTCTTTACATTGCGATCTCTGTAAAGCATGTGATACAAATAACCAACTGATCAGTGGTAAAAGAGGATGACCCATGCTAGGCATTTTAACCCCTGAGATGCTGTCCTCAAATATATAAATTTGGGATCGACCCATGCTAGGCTTTCGCCCCTAGGCTGCCACCCTTATACACAAATTGGGATCGACCCATGCTAGGCTTTTGCCCCTGGGCTGCCACCCTTACACATACACCACTTCATATAGTTTCTTTAATCTTTGAGACTGTTATTTTAGTGGTCATAATTATTTTTGAGCATCAGAACTGTGGATCAGTAGTAGGAAACATGTGAATATGCACTTAGGGCAATAACAATAACACAAGATGGAAATGTGACACTAATGAATTACATAAGAGCTCAAATGACACAATAGACCTCATTTGATTGACAGGAGGAATCACAAAGCTACTGCTGAAATTACCCTTTTCGCAAACCAATACTTGGAAAAGTAAAGATGCACATATATTGAAGCAATTCGACACACTAAGGAGAGGGGAAATATTGTTAGCTGTGTTTGGGATTGTACGCTGCCACTATGTGTCTTTTACTTGAAAGAGCACTTAGGAAGCTCACTTGTTGGTAGTGACACAAGCAGAGTTCATGCCAAAGAATATAGAATCGAATAGCCTTACATACCTTGCTGTACCACTCAGATAGTACAACGAATTAACCTCCTTCCTTTCCGATTATTAATCTACAATGAAATAAGTAACACAACTAATATTAGTAGCTAACCAACAGATTGGGCTACTTGAACTTGGCAAACAGTAATCAGGCAGCAAACTCATACTTATCAAACCGATGGTATGCATTCCACCCCTTCTCCTTTAATAACGTCATATACAATACGACCTTTTAATAAGGTCCCCTGAAACTCCTCGGGCTTTATAACATATGCAAAACAGTATACAAAGGGGTTGCAGGCAGCAAGCTCATGCAACGCCCAATTAGATGGTACGTTACTGCATCCTTTACCGTTTTATCCTTTAACAAGTTCTCATGACTTCTGCACATGCCTCCTTATGTTACTATACACAAATCAGTTTCTAAACATCAGAATGTGGCAGTAGCAATATGAACTCACGGTTTCCGACCACTGTCCCTTGAGCATCCAACTAACATTACATTTAAAATGCTCAAATGGGCTAACAATTGAGTTAAAGGGGACTCCCCTCCATGGCTGTCCCAACATGCACAATCAACCAGAACATTCCCCAATCTCACACCATGTAAAAGGAACAATTCTCAGCTCATTAACACATACCAAATCCCCTAACCGATTCAAGCACAAAAGAGGGATGAAAAAATTAACATATGGCAGTAGCCTTACCTTAAGGTGAAATCAGTTCCTCCTCTTGAATTTCTTAAGATGGGAGATGTTACACCAACTTGTACTTGAAAAATAAAGGGTTTTCTCAGATTTTTAATGGTGAACTTGCAGGCCAGCACTTTGGAGCTTCTAGGGTTTCTTTTTGGGAGTAAATTGCTGTAGAACAAGTGAGAGATATATGAAATGAATTTCATTCTCTTAAGGGTCCTTTATGGACGTTTTTACATTAAGAAAAATGTAGAAATATCTAGTCCCTCACTTTAAGTAAGCAGGTACATCACTCCCTTAATTTCTGCCACAAGTTCTTTAAGTAGCTGCATCACCTAGTTGCCCTTTTCTTTTAAATTGCAGTCCACATATTTCCTAAGTAGGTGCATCACCTACTTACCACTTATTTAAGTAGGTCAGCAGTTAATCTACCATTAAGAACCTATGTCATCCTTTCTACGTAAGCTACACATGTACGTGAGTAACTTAATTACGTAAGATATCCGAATCAGTAGCTTAAGCAAGTAGGTTGATTACTATGACAAATTATACTTTACTTACTCTATTTAGCCTCAAGCCTCTTTCGAATATTGTCAAACCTATTTCAAACCCTCACTACTCACATAGAACTAGTATATGCAAAATATGGGACGTTACATCCTCCCCTCCTTAGGAACATTCGTCCTCGAATGTTTGCCTAATTATTCAGCTCCAATCAAGTTCAATCAAGCCTATGTTGAATTCTACTGTTAGCCACATATTACGCACAGACTTATACTTACTTGTTACTGTCTCAACTCAGCACTTTGACCCTTCTTCTCGGATTGAAATAAATGAGGATATTTGGACTTCATTGCTTCTTCCGCCTCCCATGTAACTTCTTCAACTTGTTGGTTTCTCCATAGTACTTTTACAGAAGCTACTTCTTTATTTCTTTGTTTCTTAACTTGTCGATCCAAAATTGCGATGGGTACTTCTTCGTAAGTGAGATCTTCTGTAACATGTACATCTTCCGTAGGAGTGATACGAGATGGGTCGCCTATGCATTTTCGAAGCATTGAGACATGAAATACTGGATGGACTGTTGAGAGCTCTTGAGGGAGGTCTAACTCATACGCGACTTGACTAACTCTTCGAATAATTTTATATGGCCCTATATAGCGCGGACTCAGCTTCCCCTTTTTACCAAATCTCATTACCCCTTTCATTGGGGATACCTTCAAAAATACCCAATCTCCTATGAAAAATTCCAGTCCTCTCCTTCTATTATCTGCATATGATTTATGTCGGCTTTGAGCTGTTGCTAATCGTTGTTGTATCACCTTAACTTTTTCCATAGCTTAATGAACAAGATCTGGCCCAAATAAGGCAGTTTCGCCCGCTTCAAACCGTCCGATCAGTGACCTGCACTTTCTCCCATATAACGCTTCATAAGGTGCCATTCTGATACTTGAATGGTAGTTGTTGTTGTAAGCAAACTCAATAAGCGGCAAATGATCATCCCAACTACCTTTGAAGTCCAATATACAAGCTCGCAACATATCCTCAAGTGTTTGGATTGTACGTTCTGCCTGACCATCCGTTTGAGGGTGAAAGGCTGTGCTTAAATTCACTTGCGTTCCCAAACTCTTCTGAAATGACTTCCAAAAGTTCGCGGTGAATTGAGCTCCTCTATCAGATATATTAGAGATTGGCACTCCATGTAGCCGAACTATCTCTTTAATATACAACTTTGCATACTCTTCAACTGTATAAGTAGTCTTGACCGGTAAGAAGTGTGCTGCTTTGGTGAGTCTATCAACAATCACCCGTATGGAATCAAACTTCTGAAATGAGCGAGGCAAACCAGTGACAAAATCCATATTAATCATATCCCACTTCTAAATTGGAAGTTCTATACGCTACATATAACCTCCAGGATTTTGGTGCGCTACTTTAACTTGTTGACAATTTGGACATTGAGCTACAAATTCTGCAATGCTCTTCTTCATGTTATCCCACCAATATACTTCTTTCAAGTCATGATACATTTTTGTTGATCCCGGATGGATAGAATATCTTGAATGATGTGCTTCCGTCATAATCCTCCTTCTTAGTCCATCTATGTTAGGTACACACAATCTGTTTTGGCATTGAAGTACTCCCTCTTCTGTAAGCTCAAATGCCTTTGTCATACCTTGTTGTACATTCTCCTCAAGCTATAATAGGATAGGATCCGTGTACTGCTTCTCTTTCACCTCCGCTACAAATGAGGATTCTGCAGTATTTTGCACAATAACTCCTTTATCTGGAGATTCAAGAAGGCGAACCCCTAAGCTAGCTAATTGACGTAGATCTTTAGTTATTTGCTACCTTCCTGTGGACTGCTCATAAGTGCTTGCCATCATTTTACGACTTAAAGCATCAGCTACAACATTTGCCTTCCCGGGATGATACAAGATATCAATGTCATAATCTTTTAATAACTCAAGCCACCTTCGTTGCCTCAAATTCAGATCCTTTTGCTTAAAGATGTATTGCAAACTCTTGTGATCAGTATATATATCAACGTGAACACCATACAAGTAGTGGCGCCATATCTTCAAAGCAAACACAACTGCTGCTAGCTCTAGATCATGGGTTGGATAGTTTTTCTCATGTGACCGCAACTGCCTTGAGGCATAAGCTATCACCTTACCATGCTGCATCAACACACATCCTAAGCCCACTCCCGATGCATCACAATACACTACGTACCCTTCCGTGCCTTCTGGAAGTACCAATACAGGTGTAGAAGTCAATTTATTCTTCAGTTCTTGGAA
>NC_064283.1:74590570-74591967 GCF_019186545.1 Solanum stenotomum | reverse complement strand
ACCCTCACTTGGTGATAACCCGACCTCAAGTCAATTTTTGAAAAGCACTTAGCACCCTGTAACTGATCAAACAAATCATCAATTCTTGGGAGGGGATATTTGTTCTTAATTGTTACCTTATTCAATTGTCGGTAATCAATACACATTCTCAATGAGCCATCTTTCTTGCGTACAAATAAAACTGGTGCTCCCCAAGGGAACATACTAGGCCTTATGAATCCTTTTTCTAACAAATCATTTAATTGTTCCTTCAACTCCCGTAATTCTGCCGGGGCCATTTTGTATGGAGGAATGGAGATAGGTTGAGTATCTGGAATTATATCAATACCAAACTCTACTTCTCGTTCTGGAGGCAAACCTGGAAGATCTTCAGGAAATACATCAGGAAATTCATTTACCACCGGAACAGATTGAAGAGTTGGTGGATCTGCATCTATATTTCTTACTCTTACTAAATGGCATATGTAGCATTTGGACATCATCTTCTTCGTCTTAAAATAAGAAATAAACTTACCTCTTGGTGCCCCAATATTACCTTTCCATTCAAGGACTGCCTCTTTTGGAAAATGGAAATGCACCATCTTAGTTCGGCATTCTACTGTAGCATAACAAGAAGCTAACCAATCCATACCCATTGTGACATCAAAAGCAACCATTTCTAGTTCAACAAGGTCAGCTAATGTATTACGACCACAAACAGTTACTATGCACTTTCGATAGACTCTTCTAACTATAATAGATTCACCAATCGGTGTAGACACTTCAATTGGTTTAACCAATAATTCTGGTGTTCTTTTGAACTTTGCAATAATCAATGGAGTGACATATGATAGTGTAGACCCCGGATCAATTAATGCATACAATATGTGAAAAGATGGATAATGTACCTGTAACCACATCTGGTGAAGCCTCCAAATTTTGTCGATTCCCTAGGGCATACGTACGATTCTGAACTCCACTAAAAGTAGCTGCCCCTCTAACACCTCTACCACGACCTGCAGGCATTTGTGCACCCTTGCCTAAAGAAGGAACTGATGAAGACGATGCAGCAATCGATCCAGCAGGTTGTGCCATACCACCCATGCCCCTTTGAGGGCAATTTCTCCTCATGTGTCCCGGTGTACCACACCAAAAACAAGCATCTGTCCCAAACCTACATGTGCCTAGGTGATTTCTCCCACATTGTATACAAAGTTGTCGAGGAGGTCTTGATTGGCTCATAATTCCCTGCTCGTGGTGCCCCGCTGTTCTTGATCTTTGGCTTTCACCTCTTTGCCCAAACTGATCGCCCCTAGACCCTCGGGGTGGAGCACTAGCTGTAGAGTAGGAAAATGATGGCCTAGGCGGTCTATTAGAAAACCGAGGCTTAAACTCACCTTGAGATTGGGTAAACTGCC
>NC_064283.1:74571657-74588101 GCF_019186545.1 Solanum stenotomum | reverse complement strand
TTTAGATTGATATTAATAATATTTGAGAGAGTTCTTTGAACCTTTGTGACTTGTTCTTTGAGAATTTATCTTTAAACCTTTACTAGTTTCATAGTTTAAGGTATAAAGTAACTTCTTCTTGTGATATCTTTGGTTTCTTTTTGGTATTCTTTAGAAGGTGATTAGTTTCTACATACTAATTATTGTCTTTAGTTACTCATAAAGCGGTCAAGATCCGAATCTATCGTTTTGATTCGTTTTCTCAAGTAAAGGCGTTAGATTTCTTCCATAAATCTATACGTTGTTACTTGGATCTTTTCAAGGCCTTAGAACATCTAATCCTTGGAAATTCGTGGATATTTCCTTCGAATTCCCCATATCTTTAGTTAGCTTTTTTTGTTTCTTTTCTTTGTGCTTCCGCATTCTAATATTCAATTCTCTATTTGTGATCTCCCTTAACCTTGCTGTTATCACAAACCACCCCTCACTTAGTGGGACCTTTTAAACAAGTCAAACTTGAGTTTTATTTTCGCAAATTTCGTCGGGAAACAAGTTCGCGATGCAGACCAAATCTTTGGCCCATGGAGGAGCTAGTTCACGACGCGGACATGCTCCTTCCATGAGCATTATGAAGCTACCTTGGCAACTTGTTTTGCCAATGTCACGCCTCAGATCTGATTAAGACGGACAGGCACCCGATATCTAAATGGCCCGGGAGAACCAACTTACAACCTGTACTTACCATACATTTAACTATGATAACTCTGAAGCTATGACAAGCTTATATGCCCTGTAGGGATAAAAGACCGACATAGACAGGCCCAAAACTTATGTACAACACTTGGCCGTGGAGACCACAATTGTTAGGAGACAAGACACAACCAAACTTTATACATTAGTCTACAAAGCCTCTACAACATAGACAGCCTTAGTTTAGGTCGGGACAAGGCCCCGCCTTACCCTTAACTACTATACAGTAACAAAATAGATCCCAAAGACTCGATTAAGCCCCGAATAAACTTGGAGCTCACCTATAGCATCTGAGTGTCCTGTGCTCCTACTGGGGAGGTCTACTAGCTGGAGTACCTGTGGCTGCAGCATGAAATGCAGCGTTCCCCGAGAGGGACGTCAGTACGAAGAATGTACTGAATATGTAAGGCAATAACATATGTAAACAAGAGTTCAATTGAAATCAAGTATCAATATGTAACTGCATATATTAGATTAAAGACCACCCTTGTTGCTGTTGTGGGATCATGTACATTATATTCTTTTCTGTAAATTTTCTTTACATTGCGATCTCTGTAAAGCATGTGATACAAATAACCAACTGATCAGTGGTAAAAGAGGATGACCTATGCTAGGCATTTTAACCCCTGAGATGCTGTCCTCAATTATATAAATTTGGGATCGACCCATGCTAGGCTTTCGCCCCTAGGCTGCCACCCTTATACACAAATTGGGATCGACCCATGCTAGGCTTTTGCCCCTAGGCTGCCACCTTTACACATACACCGCTTCATATAGTTTCTTTAAATCTTTGAGATTGTTATTTTAGTGGTCATAATTATTTTTGAGCATCAGAATTGTGGATCAGTAGTAGGAAACATGCACTTAGGGCAATAACAATAACACAAGATGGAAATGTGACACTAATGAATTACATAAGAGCTCAAATGACACAATAGACTCATTTGATTGACAGGAGGAATCACAAAGCTACTGCTGAAATTACCCTTTTCGCAAACCCATACTTATCAAACCGATGGTATGCATTCCACCCCTTCTCCTTTAATAACGTCATATACAATACGACCTTCTAATAAGGTCCCCTGAATCTCCTTGGGCTTTATAACATATGCAAAACAGTATAGAAAGGGGTTGTAGGCAGCAAGCTCATGCAACGCCCAATTAGATGGTACGTTACTGCACCCTTTACCGTTTTATCCTTTAACAAGTTCTCATGACTTCTGCACATGCCTCCTTATGTTACTATACACAAATCAGTTTCTAAACATCAGAATGTGGCAGTAGCAATATGAACTCACGGTTTCCGACCACTGTCCCTTGAGCATCCAACTAACATTACATTTAAAATGCTCAAATGGGCTAACAATTGAGTTAAAGGGGACTCCCCTCCATGGCTGTCCCAACATGCACAATCAACCAGAACATTCCCCAATCTCACACCATGTAAAAGGAACAATTCTCAGCTCATTAACACATACCAAATCCCCTAACCGATTCAAGCACAAAAGAGGGATGAAAAAATTAACATATGGCAGTAGCCTTACCTTAAGGTGAAATCAGTTCCTCCTCTTGAATTTCTTAAGATGGGAGATGTTACACCAACTTGTACTTGAAAAATAAAGGGTTTTCTCAGATTTTTAATGGTGAACTTGCAGGCCAGCACTTTGGAGCTTCTAGGGTTTCTTTTTGGGAGTAAATTGTTGTAGAACAAGTGAGAGATATATGAAATGAATTTCATTCTCTTAAGGGTCCTTTATGGACGTTTTTACATTAAGAAAAATGTAGAAATATCTAGTCCCTCACTTTAAGTAAGCAGGTACATCACTCCCTTAATTTCTGCCACAAGTTCTTTAAGTAGCTGCATCACCTAGTTGCCCTTTTCTTTTAAATTGCAGTCCACATATTTCCTAAGTAGGTGCATCACCTACTTACCACTTATTTAAGTAGGTCAGCAGTTAATCTACCATTAAGAACCTATTTCATCCTTTCTACGTAAGCTACACATGTACGTGAGTAACTTAATTACGTAAGATATCCGAATCAGTAGCTTAAGCAAGTAGGTTGATTACTATGACAAATTATACTTTAGTTACTCTATTTAGCCTCAAGCCTCTTTCGAATATTGTCAAACCTATTTCAAACCCTCACTACTCACATAGAACTAGTATATGCAAAATATGGGACGTTACATCCTCCCCTACTTAGGAACATTCGTCCTCGAATGTTTGCCTAATTATTTAGCTCCAATCAAGTTCAATCAAGCCTATGTTGAATTCTACTGTTAGCCACATATTACGCACAGACTTATACTTACTTGTTATTGTCTCAACTCAGCACTTTGACCCTTCTCCTCGGATTGAAATAAATGAGGATATTTGGACTTCATTGCTTCTTCCGCCTCCCATGTAACTTCTTCAACTTGTTGGTTTCCAAATAGTACTTTTACAGAAGCTACTTCTTTATTTCTTTGTTTCTTAACTTGTCGATCCAAAATTGTGATGGGTACTTCTTCGTAAGTGAGATCTTCTGTGACATGTACATCTTTCGTAGGAGTGATACGAGATGGGTCGCCTATGCATTTTTGAAGTATTGAGACATGAAATACTGGATGGACTGTTGAGAGCTCTTGAGGGAGGTCTAACTCATACGTGACTTGACCAACTCTTCGAATAATTTTATATGGCCCTATGTAGCGCGGACTCAGCTTCCCCTTTTTACCAAATCTCATTACCCCTTTCATTGGGGATACCTTCAAAAATACCCAATCTCCTATGAAAAATTCTAGTCCTCTCCTTCTATTATCTTCATATGATTTGTGTCGGCATTGAGATGTTGCTAATCGTTGTTGTATCACCTTAAATTTTTCCATAGCTTGATGAACAAGATCTAGCCCAAATAAGGCAGTTTCGCCCGCTTCAAACCATCCGATCGGTGACCTGCACTTTCTCCCATATAACGCTTCATAAGGTGCCATTCTGATACTTGAATGGTAGTTGTTGTTGTAAGCAAACTCAATAAGCGGCAAATGATCATCCCAACTACCTTTGAAGTCCAATATACAAGCTCGCAACATATCCTCAAGTGTTTGGATTGTACGTTCTGCCTGACCATCCGTTTGAGGGTGAAAGGTTGTGCTTAAATTCACTTGCGTTCCCAAACTCTTCTTAAATGACTTCCAAAAGTTCGCGGTGAATTGAGCTCCTCTATCAGATATAATAGAGATTGGCACTCCATGTAGCCGAACTATCTCTTTAATATACAACTTTGCATACTCTTCAACTGTATAAGTAGTCTTGACCGGTAATAAGTGTGCTGCTTTGGTGAGTCTATCAACAATCACCCATATGGAATCAAACTTCTGAATGAGCGAGGCAAACTAGTGACAAAATACATATTAATCATATCCCACTTCCAAATTGGAAGTTCTATACGCTGCATATAACCTCCAGGCTTTTGGTGCGCTACTTTAACTTGTTGACAATTTGGACATTGAGCTACAAATTCTGCAATGCTCTTCTTCATGTTACCCCACCAATATACTTCTTTCAAGTCATGATACATTTTTGTTGATCCCGGATGGACAGAATATCTTGAATGATGTGCTTCCGTCATAATCCTCCTTCTTAGTCCATCTATGTTAGGTACACACAATCTGTTTTGGCATTGAAGTACTCCCTCTTCTGTAAGCTCAAATGCCTTTGTCATACCTTGTTGTACATTCTCCTCAAGCTATAATAGGATAGGATCCGTGTACTGCTTTTCTTTCACCTCCGCTACAAATGAGGATTCTGCAGTATTTTGCACAATAACTCCTTTATCTGGAGATTCAAGAAGGCGAACCCCCAAGCTAGCTAATTGACGTAGATCTTTAGTTATTTGCTGCCTTCCTGTGGACTGCTCATAAGTGCTTGCCATCATTTTACGACTTAAAGCATCAGCTACAACATTTGCCTTCCCGGGATGATATACAAGATATCAATGTCATAATCTTTTAATAACTCAAGCCACCTTCGTTGCCTCAAATTCAGATCCTTTTGCTTAAAGATGTATTGCAAACTCTTGTGATCAGTATATATATCAACGTGAACACCATACAAGTAGTGGCGCCATATCTTCAAAGCAAACACAACTGCTGCTAGCTCTAGATCATGGGTTGGATAGTTTTTCTCATGTGACCGCAACTGCCTTGAGGCATAATCTATCACCTTACCATGCTGCATAAACACACATCCTAAGCCCACTCCCGATGCATCACAATACACTACATACCCTTCCGTGCCTTCTGGAAGTACCAATATAGGTGTTGAAGTCAATTTATTCTTCAGTTCTTGGAAGATTCTTTCATATGCATCGCTCCACTGGAACTTGACTTCTTTTTGTGTTAGTTTTGTTAATGGTGCGGAAATAGAATCAAATCCTTCAACAAACCTTCTATAATAGCCTGCCAGCCCAAGGAAACTACGAACCTCTGTAGGTGTTGTAGGTCTTGGCCAGTTCTTCACAACTTCTATCTTTTGGGTATCAACCCTTACTCCTTCATCAGATACAATATGACCCAAAAATGCCACAGATCTTAACCAAAACTCACATTAAGAGAACTTTGCGTACAACTTTCGATCACGAAGAATCTGTAACACCTGCCGCAAGTGCTTAGCATGGTCCTCTTTAGATCTTGAATACACCATAATGTCATCTAAAAATACTATCACGAACACAACCAAATATGGCTTGAACACCCTATTCATCAAATCCATAAAAGTTGCTGGTGCATTTGTTAGCCCAAATGACATAACTAAAAACTCGAAATGACCATACTGTGTTCAAAAAGCCGTCTTGGGTATATCTTGATCTCTGACCCTCACTTGGTGATAACCCGACCTCAAGTCAATTTTTGAAAAGCACTTAGCACCCTGTAACTGATCAAACAAATCATCAATTCTTGGAACGGGATATTTGTTCTTAATCGTTACCTTATTCAATTGTCGTTAATCAATACACATTCTCAATGAGCCATCTTTCTTGCGTACAAATAAAACTGGTGCTCCCCAAGGGGACATACTAGGCCTTATGAATCCTTTTTCTAACAAATCATTTAATTGTTCCTTCAACTCCCGTAATTCTGCCGGGGCCATTCTATATGAATGCAGATAGGTTAAGTATCTGGAATTATATCAATACCAAACTCTACTTCTCGTTCTGGAGGCAAACCTGGAAGATCTTCAGGAAATACATCAGGAAATTCATTTACCACTGGAACAGATTGAAGAGTTGGTGGATCTGCATCTATATTTCTTACTCTTACTAAATGGCATATGTAGCCTTTGGACATCATCTTCTTCTCCTTAAAATAAGAAATAAACTTACCCCTTGGTGCCCCAATATTACCTTTCCATTCAAGGACTGCCTCTTTTGGAAAATGGAAATGCACCATCTTAGTTCGGCATTCTACTGTAGCATAACAAGAAGCTAACCAATCCATACCCATTATGACATCAAAAGCAACCATTTCTAGTTCAACAAGGTCAGCTAATGTATTACGACCACAAACAGTTACTATGCACTTTCGATAGACTCTTCTAACTATAATAGATTCACCAATCGGTGTAGACACTTCAATTGGTTTAACCAATAATTCTGGTGTTCTTTTGAACTTTGCAGCAATCAATGGAGTGACATATGATAGTGTAGACCCCGGATCAATTAATGCATATACAATATGTGAAAAGATGGATAATGTACCTGTAACCACATCCGGTGAAGCCTCCAAATTTTGTCGATTCCCTAGGGCATACGTGCGATTCTGAACTCCACTAAAACTAGCTGCCCCTCTAACACCTCTACCACGACCTGCAGGCATTTGTGCACCCCTGCCTAAAGAAGGAACTGATGAAGACGATGCAGCAATCGATCCAGCAGGTTGTGCCATACCACCCATGCCCCTTTGAGGGCAATTTCTCATCATGTGTCCCGGTGTACCACACCAAAAACAAGCATCTGTCCCAAACCTACATGTGCCTAGGTGATTTCTCCCACATTGTATACAAAGTTGTCGAGGAGGTCTTGATTGGCTCATAATTCCCTGCTCGTGGTGCCCCGCTGTTCTTGATCTTTGGCTTTCACCTCTTTGCCCAAACTGATCGCCCCTAGACCCTCGGGGTGGAGCACTAGCTGTAGAGTAGGAAAATGATGGCCTAGGCGGTCTATTAGAAAACCGAGGCTTAAACTCACCTTGAGATTGGGTAAACTGCCTCGTAGATTTGGCCCTCTTGGACTGCCCTCTTTCCGGCTCTTGTGCCCTTCTTCTTTGCCTTTGATCCTCCAACTTTTGTGCAAAAGCTTGCATCCTCTTTATATCCATGTCTTTATTCAAAGTAGCAATGGTACAATCTCTAACCAAATATGAATCTAATCTGTCCACATATCGATGAACTCTATCCTCCATAGTGGACACTACATTAGGAGCATATCTGGATAAAGAATTAAACTTGAGACTGTACTCCCTCACGCTCATATTCTCTTGGTGGAGATTTAAAAACTGATCAGCACGGGCCTCTTGGATCTCCAATGGCAGATAATGGTCAAGAAATGACTTTTTGAACTCTTTCCAACTAGCTAAAGGTGCATCTGTAATCCTTGATTGCTTCCAAGCTTCATACCACAATATAGCCATACCCCTGAGTCTATATGTTGCTAGCTCAACTGCTTCTTTACCACTTACATGCATAACATCCAAAGTTCGTTGAATCTGATCATTAAAGTCTTGCGGATCTTCTTTAGGATCTGACCCGGTGAAGGATGGAGGGTCCAAATTAAGAAAATCACGTGTCCGCGTACTAGCAGCCCTATCTGCACCACTCGTACCTGCAATTGGACCTTCTTGCCTTTGCCCTTGGCCAGCAACTATACGAGTCAATAATTGGACTCCATTCTTTAATTCTTGCTCAGTAGTATTAATAGGGGGTTCTTGAGGTGCTGCTTTCCTCCTTAAATCATTTGGAGATGGAGGAGTCGGGGAAGTCTGTGATAGAGACTCATTTTGAGCCTCACTTTGATCAGCTTGTCTAGGTAATGATTGGCTACTCCCTTCTCCGACAACCACATCTATTTGATTGCCTGTATTTTTACTCCTTCTCGTAACTGGCATTTTTGCTATAATAAAACAATTTAGAGGTTAGATATAATCCACCTACAATATGGCTCTATCGCACGATCTAGAAGATGAAACAACTCCTACATGTCCTGTAGCGTCCTGTTTATTGATGTGGTGCACAACACATCCATAAGCAAGACTCTACATAGACACGGCTTTGTAGACTCCCTAAGATGACCTGCTCTGATACCACCTTTGTCACGCCTCAGATCTGATTAAGACGGACAGGCACTCGATGTCTAAATGGCCCGGGAGAACCAACTTACAGCCTGTACTTACCATACATTTAACTATGATAACTATGAAGCTATGACAAGCTTATATGCCCTGTAGTGATAAAAGACCGACATAGACAGGCCCAAAACTTATGTACAACACTTGGCCGTGGAGGCCACAATTGTTAAGAGACAAGACACAACCAAACTTTATACATTAGTCTACAAAGCCTCTATGCTATATGAAAATTATAATAATTGTTCGACTCTTAAAACTACAACTCTAACTAGTATTTATAGTTTTCACAGATTTGGGGTGCAGTGGATCATTCGACATCATTAGTAGGAATCGCTAATAAACTCGGCGATTCCCCCTTTGGTACAGTTCATTGTCGTCTTTCACCATCGTTCAGCATCGCTGTGCANTTCTTGCCTTTGCCCTTGGCCAGCAACTATACGAGTCAATAATTGGACTCCATTCTTTAATTCTTGCTCAGTAGTATTAATAGGGGGTTCTCGAGGTGCTGCTTCCCTCCTTAAATCATCTGGAGATGGAGGAGTCGGGGAAGTCTGTGATAGAGCCTCACTTTGATCGGCTTGTCTAGGTAATGATTGGCTACTCCCTTCTCCAGCAACCACATCTATTTGATTGCCTGTATTTTTACTCCTTCTCGTAACTGGCATTTTTCCTATAATAAAACAATTTAGAGGTTAGATATAATCCACCTACAATATGGCTCTATCACACGATCTAGAAGATGAAACAACAGAAACAACTCCTACATGTCCCGTAGCCTCCTGTTTATAGATGTGGTGCACAACACATCCATAAGCAAGACTCTACATAGAAACGGCTTTGTAGACTCCCTAGGATGACCTGCTCTGACATGGTACTGCTTTGCGGAACTTCTCGATGATGCACGAACTGCTCCCTTTTTTTGCCAACTTTATCCTTTCCTTTAGGGCTCAGCACACTGGAATAAAAGGCGAAGTAAGACCCTTCTTCGCTCTTTTCAACCTTTTCGTTTCTTTGTACTTCATTCCACATCTTTCTTTTTCATTCTCTTTCTTTTTATTTTCTGTTTTTTCTCTTTTGTTTTTTTATATGGAGGGGTTCCATTTTTCTCAAAACCATGGATAAAAGAAGATTTTCCTTGCACTTCTTGACTTGCCCCTATCTTTTCACCACAGCACCAACTTAGGCTTTTGGCCTAAGTTTGCTATTCAACTAACCACAACTTCATGAGGATTGTGGGCGATAGATAAAGAAAGGTCATTGTTTTCATCATGTTTCTTCCAAAGAAAGGGGAAAGCTCAAGGGGTGTTCAAAAGTAGTTCACACACTCACAAGGTAAGTCACAAAAGAGGTATATGTCAAATTGGTTCACACTCGTAAAAATTTCCTAAGTTCATATCAAGAGATAACATCACTTAGTTGGCCGAACCAACGGGGAAAGTTCTAGGATCTATCATGCATAGTTCACAGGTAAGCTCATCACACTAGGCATTGACACTATAGTCAAACAACACTCCACACTTTCGCCAGTGTGCAATGATCATCACAAGAGAATCAATTAGATATAAGATTAGTCATAACGAAATGCAAAGAGTTCACATATTGTCTATGGAACTTCATTTGGCCACATCGTAGCCGCGCATTCATGTTCGTTCGATTGAGAACACTATTCAAATCATTGGTACTGATTGAAACCGACACTTATATTTTAAAAAAGAACAGCTACATACAACACACGAAAGGTGGCAGAAAATTTCCGAACGGGTCTAAATCATTTTACAAATTAAAATAAAAGGATCCTCAAGCTCAAACATTCACAGAAACCTGTATTTAACATAATTTAAGCACAAAGCCCAAATATACACAACATACGAATATCAAATAGTACACAAAGGTGGGCCTCACCCCACCACAAATGAAAGCAATTTGTCCTCAAATGCAATTAACACAGAATCTGAAAGGTAAAATAAAGAAAGACAGAGGAGGTAAAGAGGGGATCCTGGCTAATCGATCGCTCCATCTGTCTGGGCTTTAGTGCCCGGAGTGACCTCCAGAAAGACCAGCTTCACTGAATCCAGCAGCAGGACCCTTTTCTAAGGAAACCTGCACAGCAGCATCTATCATGATTTCTTCAGTCTCGGCTATGTCATCCGTTACAGCTTCCTCAAACATCTCTTCGTCAGTTTCTGCCTCTGATTCAGGATCAGCTGTATGCTCCATTCCATCCCCATATCCTGTGGTGGTCTGAGGCATTTCGGGCACATCTGGAATTTCCAATGTTCCAAAGATCATGGACATATCGGTGGACTTTAGGTTGTCCACATCTTTCCTCAGCTTTGCAATGGCGGCCTTTAAGGTTGTCACCTCCTTTGTAGCTTCTTGGTCGCACTCACACATTGCTATCCTGGCCGCTAGAGCATCAATAGAAGTACCTCAGTGGTTTCACAGCATCATCGAGTGCAGCCTGAATCATGCCTGGAATGGAGCTTTCTATGTTGGCAGCCCGACAATTAGAAGATTGGGCAAGCTATCCATTCAGATCATGGATACCAGAAGGATCGGCTCATAGGAGGCAACAACAATAGGTTTTGGTGGTAATGCAGCAGCAAAGTGACCTGGAGGGTCAGCAGGAGTGGTAATGGCATCAGATATACCTCAAGGCCCAGGGGCCAGAGTAGGCAAAAATGCCTCTATAGGTATAAATCCAGTGGTCACAACTTCGTTCTTCTTCTTTTTGCTTGGTCCTTAAGATATTCATCTTCGATCTTTCGGATATTGGTGGAGGCGTTGGCAACCAATTCCACATACTTCTTTGCATCTCTAGGCACCCGAGCTCTTTTGCACAATGCAGTGGTTAATACCAGGAAATTGAGAGATGTATGGCTCTGCTTTGCATGCATATGGATCTCAAAAGCAATGATCATCCCTATATTTATACTGGTTTTCTCTATGATGCATCCAAGTCAAGCTGCCTTAGCAAGGTGAATGATTGATTCATTCTGTGATGGCATAATTGTGTTGCTGATGAACCTGAACCAGTATCTTGCAGCTATATTCAGATCTTTCTTTTCAATCGAAACGCCTTCTGCTAACCATTTCGGAGCATTATCATCTGAGATTAGCTGGGCTAACCACTTTTTCGTTGCATCCAGCTTCTCTATTTTGATCAAGTGTTGGAAGTAATCATTAATCTTATTGGACATACATAAGGTTGTGTTGATAGCTTCACTGTCACAAGCTACCTTCCTTCCTCTGACAACCACGTAGTCAACTACTTTGAAAGATGATACTAGCCTCTTCCGTTGAGGTACCAATGCACTATATGCATTGTAAAATTCTCTGACCCAACTTGTTATGTAAGACATGGGGTTTTGTGAAGATTTGAAATTTGTGATATTTTAGGCACTCCATTATTTCAAGATACCTATCGATCACCCCATCTATGGACATCCATTTTTCCTCAATGATCCTTCTCAACTCCTCATAATTTGATATTTTCATTCATTTAGGTGGGGGGTGGGGGGGCTTGTATTGGAGGTGCCATTACTATTGCCTGCTCTAGAACTAGAGAAGTCGGAGTGGTGGATCGAGGATTTCTGATCCGAGATGGGTCATTTAGCTATTTAGATCGTAACTCATTCCTCAGTGCTTACATCAGTTCATCTTCATTTGAACCGATACTCTCACTGTCATATGTTGTTGGGTCATTGGAGTAGAAATTAGTATTGTCGGAACTTGCATCTGATAGCTCAACAGTTTTGTCCTTGCCCTTTCCTTTCCCACCAATTTTGGAAAGTTTAGTGGCCTGGTTCCTGGATGTAGTTGCATCGTCATTGAGTGTGATCATTTTTCTTTACATCGGCGTGGTGTGTTGCTACCTTCTTTGAACCTTTGTGACTTGTTCTTTGAGAATTTATCTTTAAACCTTTACTAGTTTCATAGTTTAAGGTATAAAGTAACTTCTTATTGTGATATCTTTGGTTTCTTTTTGGTATTCTTTAGAAGGTGATTAGTTTCTACATACTAATTATTGTCTTTAGTTACTCATAAAGCGGTCAAGATCCGAATCTATCATTTTGATTCGTTTTCTCAAGTAAAGGCGTTAGATTTCTTCCATAAATCTATACATTGTTACTTGGATCTTTTCAAGGCCTTAGAACATCTAATCCTTGGAAATTCGTGGATCTTTCCTTTGAATTTCCCATATCTTTGGTTAGTTTTTTTTGTTTCTTTTCTTTGTGCTTCCGCATTCTAATATTCAATTCTCTATTTGTGATCTCCCTTAACCTTGCTGTTATCAAGTGGTATCAGAGCGGTTCTATCAAGATTCCCTTCTTGATAAATCTTGGGATTTCTTCTTAGAGTAGAAAAAAAAAAAACGTGAACAGTAGCGTCGTGAAAAAAAACAAAAAAAATTTACTGTAGCGTGAACAGAAAATAAAGTTATAACTTGCTTTCTAAGAAATCTGATTACTTGTCCTCCAAGAAATTTGATTACTTGATACCCAAAAAATTTTATTACTTGCTATTCAAGAAATCTTATTACTTGCGCTCCAAGTTTTGCATTAATTTGTTTGCAAGCAAGAAGGTAGTAAGAAGAGGGGATTCTAGACCTTTAAGAATTAGAGGAATTTTTTATTTCTTGTTCTTATAATTCTAAAATAAGTTCCTTTTTATTCGTGTTTTGTTTCAACTAAATCCTACTTGTTCTAGGACTAGTTCTTTACTTTCTTTTGGTACCCCAAGATTCCATACTTTATTACTATGAACTTGATACACGTTTTGGTTTAATTATAAATCTATAAAGTATTCTCGTTCAAAGGTTATTTTGAGTGGAAAAAGGCAAGTGTGGTGAGCTTAAAAGAGGGTAAAAGCCATATTAAAAGTGTGATACTTGATCATTTATTCTTTTTTTTTTAGATGTCTAATTCAGGAGGTGATGAGGAAAGGGCTCGTTTAGAAACCGAGGTCAAAGGAAGGAACGACTTCACCCTTCAAGCTATGCACCAACAATTTGAGAGATGGACCCTTCAATTTGAAGAGATGAGGGATATGATTATCGATCAGAATGACACCATAGCTGCAATTAGGAGGGAGAAAAATGTTGTACCCATAAATAATGTTAGACCCCAAGTTAGAAGGAATGTACCCCATATCCCTTTTGTAAATCCTGAATACGATAATGATGATTTTGATGTTGAATTTAATCTAGAAAGAAGAGATAGGAGGGGACAAAGAGGTAGAGTAGAAGATGATAATATAAATAGTATAAAGATGAAGATTCCATCTTTCAAGGGGACAAGGGATCCAGACTTGTACCTTGATTGGGAGACGCGAGTTGAAGCCATCTTTGATTGCCATAACTACTCTGAGGGTAAGAAAGTTAAACTTGCTGTTGTTGAGTTTTCTGATTATGCTGCTTCTTGGTGGAAAAAGCTTGCTAGGGACAGATTGCAAGAGGAGCTACCACCTATTGCTACGTGGGCAGAGATGAAGAGGGTAATGAGGAAGCGATTTATTCCATCATACTTCCAAAGAGATCTACAGTATCGCCTTGAACGCTTGAAGCAAGGCTCCATGTCGGTGGATGAGTACTTCAAAAGCATGGATATGGCTATGATCCAAGCTAACTGCATGGAGGAAGAAGAGGCTACAATAGCTAGATTTTTAAATGGTTTAAATACAGAAATAGCTAATGTAGTAGAGATACAACAATATGTAACTTTAGATGAGTTAGTTGATTTGTCTGTAAAAGTTGAAAAACAAATTGAGAAAAAGCAGCAAAATAACTCATGGAGAAGTCGACCAAACACTATCTCTAAGAAGCCATGGTCAACTCAAGAGGGGAAAGCTCCTTCCAAACCTCAAGATGATAGAGGTAAAGGTAAGGTTGAGGAGGGAGGTAAAACCTTTAATCCTAAATCTTCTAAACCTTCAAGTTCTATTCAATGTCACAAATGTCATGGAAGGGGGCATATGATGCATGAATGTCCAAGTAGAAGAAACATCCTACTTAGAGAGAATGGAGAATATGAGAGTGAAAAAAGTGAGGGGGAAGAAGAAGAGGGAGAAGGTGTAAGTGAGGAAGATGATTTGGAACTGCCTAATGATGGTATAATTGGGGTGGTTAGGAGAATTATGACTATCAATTTGGGTAGTGTTGATGAAGGGCAGAGAGAGAATTTGTTTCATACTAGGTGTGGGATAAAAGGGAAGACTTATTCTATGATTATTGATGGGGGAAGTTGTGCAAATGTGGTGAGTTCATACTTGGTGGATAAACTAGGAATTGCATGCATGAAGCGCTCTACCCCATATAAGCTCCAATGGTTGAATGATTGTGGAGAAGTAAAAGTAAACAAACAATGCATGATTTCATTCAATGTTGGTAGGTATGAAGATGAGATTCTTTGTGATGTAATTCCAATGCAAGCATGTCATGTTTTACTTGGCCGACCTTGGCAGTATGATAGCGATACTACTCATCATGGGAGAAAGAATAGGTATAGTCTTCTGCATAATGGTAAGAAGTATACTCTTGCACCATTATCTCCTTCTCAAGTGTTTGAAGATCAAAAATGATTGAGGGAAACAATGGGAAAACAAAAGAGAGAAGTAAAAAGTGAGCTTGAGGGAAAAGAAAGAGGTCAAGAGATAGAAAAAAAGAGAGATGGCCGAGAGAAAGAAAGAGAGGGCAGCGATCTAAGTAAAGAGGTAAAAGAGGGTGTGAGTAAAAAAATAAAATGTTTTGGTGAGAGGAAAGAGGCTAAGGAAAAGAAAAATGAGAGCCTTTATATAAAAGCCAAAGAGTGTTTGTATGCTAGGAGAGAGGGGCTGCCCATAATACTACTTACTTACAAAGAAGTATTGATTCATTTTGAACAACTAACTCCTTCTTTGCTAAATAGTGTTTCTTCTCTTTTGCAGAATTTTGAAGATGTTTTTCCTGATGACACACCAAAGGGATTGCCACCTTTGAGAGGGATTGAGCACCAAATAGACTTTGTGCCTGGGTCTCAACTTCCTAATAGGCCTGCCTATAGGAGCAATCCTGAAGAGACCAAAGAATTACAAAGGCAAGTTGAAGAATTGCTTGAAAAGGGATTTGTTTGAGAGAGTATGAACCCATGCTCTGTTCCAGTCCTTTTGGTCCCCAAAAAGGATGGAACATGGAGGACGTGTGTAGATTGTCGAGCCATCAACAAGATAACGGTAAAGTATCGCCATCCTATCCCTCGTCTTGATGACATGTTGGACCAACTGTATGGTTCCAAAATCTTTTCTAAAATTGATCTAAAGAGTGGTTACCATCAGATTCGTATGAATCCTGGAGATGAATGGAAAACTGCTTTTAAGACCCAAATATGGACTTTATGAGTGGTTAGTTATGCCCTTTGGCTTGACTAATGCACCAAGCACTTTTATGAGACTAATGAATCATGTTTTTAAAGATTTCCATGGTTTATTGTGGTGTATTTTGATGACATCTTGATCTTTTCTCAAAATCTGGATGAACACCTAGAGCACTTAAAACAAGTTTTTGAAGTTCTTAGAAATCAACACTTATTTGCTAATCTCAAAAAGTGTACTTTCTGTGTGGATCGTGTGGTTTTCTTTGGTTTTGTGGTCAGTTCTAAGGGAGTTGAAGTAGATGATGAGAAAATCAAGGCAATAAAAGAATGGCCTAAACCTAATAGTGTAACTGAAGTTAGGAGTTTTCATGGACTTGCTAGTTTTTATAGGAGGTTTGTGCGAGACTTTAGCACCATTGCTGCTCCTTTAACTAAAGTTATTAAAAAAGATAGGGTTTTTACATGGGGAAAGGAACAAGATGATGCATTTAACTTGCTGAAGGATAAATTGTGTTCTGCTCCTCTTTTGCAATTGCCTGATTTTTCTATGTTTTTTGAAGTTGAGTGTGATGCCTTTGGTAAGGGCATAGGTGCAGTTTTGATGCAAGACTCCAAGCCAATTGCCTACTTTAGTGAAAAGCTAAGTGGAGCAACATTGAACTACTCAACTTATGATAAGGAGTTATATGCCTTGGTAAGGGCGTTAGCTACATGGCAGCACTACTTGTGACCTCGAGAATTCGTGGTCAAGACTGATCATGAGTCATTAAAATACTTGAAGAGCCGAGGTAAACTTAGTCGTTGGCATGCTAAATGGGTAGAGTTTATTGAAACTTTTCCTTATGTAATTGCTTACAAACAAGGAAAGGAGAATGTGGTTGCTGATGCACTCTCAAGAAGGTATGTTTTGATCTCTACTCTTACTTCAAAGTTGTTGGGTTTTGACCAAATCAAGTTCCTCTATGCTAATGATTCTGATTTT
>NC_064283.1:74569773-74570937 GCF_019186545.1 Solanum stenotomum | reverse complement strand
AAGGAAGTTGCATTGCGAAGGAATAAGGGCAGAAAATATGTTGTTTTAAAACCTGGTGATTTGGTTTGGGTGCATATGAGAAAGGAAAGATTTCCTTCCAAAAGAAAGACCAAACCAGATCCTAGAGGAAGTGGGCCATACAAAGTCCTTGAAAGGATTGGAGACAATGCTTATAAACTTGATCTTCCTGGTGAGTTCCAAGTTAGTGCTACTTTTAATGTTTCTGATCTTTCCCATTTTGATGCAGATTTGAATTCGAGGACGAATTCTCTTCAAGAAGAGGGGAATGATAGCATCCAACGAAGCTCTACTCCATCGAAGTACAAGGATGAAGCTTTAGAAACTCTAAGGAGGCCCATAACAAGATCTCAAACCAAGGAGTTTAATGATAAGCTAAATGGGCTTCAATCGCTGATCCAATGGTGTCTTATCGGGGAAGAAGAGCTCAAGCCCAAGGGAGAGGAATTGTCCAAATGATACAATTATTTGGTGGCCCAAATTCAAGCCCAAGATGAGGAATTTTAAGGTCCAATTTCGTGCAAATAAGGTCAAGAAGAGTCCAAGAATCAGCCACAACAAGAGTTGCTTTCTGCCCAAGTTTTGAGAGAAGACTAGTCAAACTTTTCAAGATTGTCAAGATTCTTTTCCTAGTTGGGATTTACCTTATTTATTTATTTATATAGATGTTATTAATATTTTCCTTAGTCTATTTATGATCTCCTAAGTACCAGTTAATGCTTTTCTAGAAGTACTAAATTTGTTCCTAGTTAGGTTACTTTATTTCCTTTCTAGAGTAGGATTCCTTGTAATTTTCTTTCTAGGGTTCCTTGGACTTTTTTTCCCCTTCTCCTATATATAGGAGTCCTTTTCATTCATTAAAGACAATTTAGATTGATATTAATAATATTTGAGTGAGTTCTTTGAACCTTTGTGACTTGTTCTTTGAGAATTTATTTTTAAACCTTTACTAGTTTCATAGTTTAAGGTATAAAGTAACTTCTTATTGTGATATCTTTGGTTTCTTTTTGGTATTCTTTAGAAGGTGATTAGTTTCTACATACTAATTATTGTCTTTAGTTACTCATAAAGCGGTCAAGATCCGAATCTATCATTTTGATTCGTTTTCTCAAGTAAAGGCGTTAGATTTCTTCCATAAATCTATAC
>NC_064283.1:74544882-74567575 GCF_019186545.1 Solanum stenotomum | reverse complement strand
CACTTAGTATTGGATGAAGTTTCCTGATACGGGAAATCAGGTAGATTCAGCTGTGCAAATCTCATTGGAAAAAACACACTCATGACTGATCGTAGTGGACTTAGCAGTGTTGAGGTTGCACCGAGCACTGATGCTTTGACAGATGGAGCGAATGTATAGATAAGACCCTTCTTTACCTCCCTCTCTGTTATTTTTATTGACTTTTTAGTATTTTCTTGTATTTGAGGACAACTACATTTTATTTGTGGTGGGGTGAGGTATTTCGATACCTACCTCTTGTGATTATCATTTTTAAATAAATTTTAGTTTTTTGTGCTATAAATTGTATTTTTTCATAGTTTTGTGGATTCTTGAGCTTATGGCTCCTTGTTTTAAATGCAAATGGTTTTTGACTCTTCTGAAAAATTTTATCACCTCTTATTGTGTTTGATTGAGGTTGTTCTTCTGCAAGTTTGAGTATCGATTATGATCAATATCGATGACTTGAATAGTGCTCTTAATCGAACAAAAATGAATGTGTGGCTACGATGTGGTCAAATGAAGTTGCATAGATAAAATGTGAACTTTTTGAATCTCGTTGTGATTAGCCGATTGAATGAGTCTCTTGTGATGAACATTGCACACTAGCTAAAGTGTGGAGTCCTATTTGTTATTGGTGCCACATCCTTATGTGATAAGCTTATCGTGAACCTTGTGTGATGACACCTAGAATTTTCTGCGTTGGTCCGGTTGACTATGTTATGCAAGCTCTTAAAATTATCTTAGGCAACAATTTTTGAAGAGTGAAACAATTTGACAATATACCTGTTTTATGACCAACCTTCTGAGTGTGTGATCCTTTCTTGAACCCCTTTTAAGCCTTATCCTTTTCTTGGAAGAAACGTGATGCAATTGCAATCCCTCTTTATCCATTCACCCATAATTCTCATGTTGTGTGGTTTGTCTGAATAGCTAACTTAAGCGAAAAGCCAAAGTTGGGGGTGTGGTGAAAAGAGAAGGTAAATCAAGAAGTGCAAAGAAGTCACCCTTGATCCATGGATTTTTAATACAATGGAACCCTCCATACAAAAAAAAAGAAGAGAAAAAAAGATCGAAAAAGAAAAAGAATGAAAAGAGTTGAAAAATAAAGTTGTGAAAGTTGCAAAAGAACTGGGGTGTCCGGTATTCCATGAGAAGTGAATAATGGGGTGAATTTTGAGCATGAATAAGAATGTTGAAGAAAACGAAAGAATAATTTGTTCACACCATATGCCATGAGGATAGAAGCCAGTGAGCTTAAATGACCATATATTTACACTCAGCCCCGTTACAAGCCTTGGAAAGACCTTTTTGAGGTTGAGTGAGCTGAATTGAATTTTGATTGGAAAATAAGCGCAAACCTATGAGTGAAGTCATGCATGTGTTCATCTTTGTGAGTGTGAGAGTTGTATGTGATTCCGGAACTATAAAATCTTGAACCATTGTGTGTGGATATGGAATCATCTTTGTTATGAGTAAATTTGAGTACCTTTGTTGAGCTTGAACTTGCATTTGTAGCAAGTATCGTGAACTTGAGAATCTTCGATAAGGATGAGTCACAACTTGAATCTTTGAGTGCACAATTGATCCTTGCATGAGTAAGATGACTCTTATTGTGTGCATACATGATTGAGTCTTTTGCGGCACTGTTTGAGACATCCTTTTTGAACTGCTGAACTTGAGTTTTACTTGAGGACAAACAAAAGATTAAGTTGGGGGTGTTGATAAGTCCGAGAGTTGGAATCATTTATTGCCTTATTTATATATACTTAGTGTCCTCAAAAGCTTATTTTGTGCCAATAACTGATGTAAAACCCAAGATTTCCAGGTATATGGTTTGAGGAACAAAGCAAGGACTCTAATTTGCAATAATGAACGAAGCGAGCTAAAAGAATGAAGAAAAGTAAGTCTGGTGATCGCCAAGTCCACTTGGCGAGTTGCCGAATGGCTACTTGACCGCCTAAAGTTCCAGTGTGCCACTTGCCCGGAAGGAAAGAACCAAGTTTGCGAGAGAAATGAGCAGTCGGCGGACCACCGAGTGGTTCCGCAATGCAGTGTTGGATCGGCCAAAGTTACAGACCTTGAGGATGTTGAAGGCCAAAGCAGAAGGGCATAGGAAATGACCAAAGGGTGGATCACATAGTGGTTCAGCGAGCCCGGCTTACTTCGCCGAGTGACTCTTCACTGCACATTTTTGGCGATTATAAATACATTTTTGAACATGTTGTTTTGTATCAATTAGTATCTGATATCATAATATTTTAGTCTATTATTATGTTTTGGAACTAGGAGAAAAGTTTTTCTAGTTTTTCTTTAGCTTTGAAAAATTGAAGTTTTTTACTTTTGAGAAATTGGAAGTGGGTCTTTGAGATTCTTCGAATTGGACCATTGTAAGGACGAAATTAATCTTACCCAGTAGATGGAAACTCAATTACGTAACGATTTTTATCTTTTTATAATGCCTAGCTAAAACCCCAATTCTTGGGGTGTGATTATGGGCTGATTTAGTTTATGGGTATTGCTAATTGTTAGTTTAAATGCTATTTAGAAGTGAGTTCAATCATTAATTGTGGTTTAATTTAACAATTATAGTTGCAAATGCAGTTCTACCCTTGTGTTTTTTGCTTGCTCGAGAGAGAGGTTTTATAACTAATATTATTTATTGATAGATCTCTGGGTATTGGGTTGTCATTGGTTCAGCTCGAGAGAGTGAATCCTAAACCCAATTTCACACATTCAGCTCGAGAGAGTGAATGGACTATTCTTATTTTGCATGCTTGTTGGTGTTTGAGAGAAATCGAATTTATTTNGTATTGGGTTGTCATTGGTTCAGCTCGAGAGAGTGAATCCTAAACCCAATTTCACACATTCAGCTCGAGAGAGTGAATGGACTATTCTTATTTTGCATGCTTGTTGATGTTTGAGAGAAATCGAATTTATTCGGGGTAAATTGTTCGAGAGAAAGTTTACCTCCTCTATAGACTAGCTTACTCATTAATATTTAGCTATTTTCTAACAGTTGCAATTACCCATTTGTCTATATTAGCCTATAATCAAATCACATCCCAAGAACCCGTCTCATTATTAATATTTCGTATTGTTTTCCACTGTTTTTTGTTGATAATTTCTAACCAAAATCCCCATTTGACATTCGTGTCACTCCCTGATTTGAATGATGTCTTTATTCGATAATTTTTATTCCTATGACTGATTAACGATCGTTGACGCTTACAATTGGATGAATTGTCTTTCATAACATTAATTTTAATCATGAACACATACTTCAAACTCTTATGGTCGGTAAATACATCTACATGAACACTATAAAAGTAGTGTTTTCGAATCTTTTAAATAAGCACCACTACTACTAACTCCAATTCATGAGTTGGATAATTCTTTTAATGTACTTTTAATTGCCTTGAAGCATAAGCAATGACCTTCCCATGTTTCATCAAAACACAAGCAAGGCCAATCCATGAAGCATCACAATAAACCACAAAGCCATCCGATCCTTCCAGTAATGTCAAAATATGGGTTGTGGTGAGTCTATCCTTCAACTTGTGGAAACTCTTCTCACAAGCATCCGACCATAAGAATTTTAACTTCTTTTAAGCCAATGTCATAAAAGGTGAAGCAATAAAGGAAGATCATTCCTTGAATCTTCTATAGTAAGAGGCCAAATCACAGAAACTCGATATATCCAAAACAGATGTCTATGCCAATTCTTAATTGCCTCGGGTTTCTTAAGATCCACTTGAATACCCTCACCAGAGAAAATATGGAAAAGGAAAGCAACATACGTCAACCAAAACTCACACTTGCTAAATTTAGTATACAATTCATGGTCCATGAGAACTCGCGTCACAATCCTCAACATGTTCCTTCTCACTCTGTAAGTGAATCAAGTTATCATCGATAAACAACATCACAAACATGACAAGATATTGCTAAAACACCATATTCGTCAAATCTATAAATGTTGTCAGGGCATTAGTCAAACCAAACGACATCACCAAAAACTCATAATGACCATGCCAAGTTCAAAATCCCACTTTGGAATGCCATTCTCCATTAATCTAAATTTGAGATAGCCCAACCGAAGGTCAATCTTGGAGAAGTTACTTGCTCCTTGGAGTTAATAAAAAACCATTTATGCTTGGGAAAAGATACTTATTCTTATTGGTAATTGTTGCACCCAATCGCACACACAAGTGTATGTGGTCGTTCAAGTATTAAAGTACCTCTTTTAAGAGCCGGGTATCGTACCCACATAAACTCACGATTAGAATAATTTGATTTTTCCAATAGTTTCAATTAAACACAAGTGTTATCTAGGTTAAAAGACTGATTCATTTTATAATCTAAAGTTTAAGTAAAAGCTAAACGAAAGTGATTCAATTACTAAAGGTTCAAACAATGATTGGGTAAAGTCTAGGTTGTAGTTCACATCAGGAATCATGCATATTATCTTGTTAAACAGATATTAGTCAACTATCGAATCAATGATCATAGGGTTAAATATATGATTATGGTCTCCCGACCTCTAATCGCCTACGATAAATGGCAACCTAACTACATCTCTGGGTATATCCCTATCCTACATACAAATTAACTCTAATTCTTAAGAGAAAATCATTCTCTTCATGCCCCACGTTCTATCCTTTTATTCCTCTCCCGATTTCAATTTAGACAAGATGTTTATTTTAGTGGTGATCAAGCAAGAAATACAAAAAACAAGAACATAAGAGAGATACATATGATAATTAATGTCAATCCATAGAACTTCAATAATTTATAATTATATTGTAGCCAAAGACCTAGAACTCTGGAAATTAGCTACTCATAACAAGAATTTCGATTAAGCAATGTTCAAGTATCATAAATAGTTCGAAAGTAAAAGAGTTTAGGAATGAACCCTAAAAACAGATGAAATAGCTCTCCAAATCATCGTTCTTCCAAACCTAGAAAAAATTAATAAAATAAAATATTAGTCTATTTATACTTAAGGCGAAACGACCAAATCTTGCACTTTGTGGCGCGACGCAGAGGTCCTGCTGGAATTCATTTTGTGAGAAAGTGATCACTTCTCCGTGACGCGACTACAACACGGATGACTCTGTCTCAAATGTTAATTTACGATCCAAGTTAAAAATCCCTCTCCGCGATACGATGAGGGAATGGACCCTTTTATTTCCACTTCAACTACGCGATCAATAATAAAATCCTTCTCCGCGACACGGAGAGGATATGGATCCTTCTTGATCTTCATTTGTTCATTCTTCTTGTTTGCTTCTTTTCAGTTGGGATCCTTTCATGTTTCCCTGTGCTTGGTTTAGTGCTAGTTCCTTCCTTTAAACACACCTACACTTAGTCATGTTGGTTAGTATAAATGCCTTTAGAAGACTCGACACTTAGTCATTTGGTTCCTAGGCATATAAATACGCCTAAGATCACCACCCCACACTTACAACTTTGTTCGTCCTCAAACAACTTACTCAACTTGTCCTAGACCTCGACTCTCTAATAATCGGCCACTTCCTTTCAAGGATCTTTTAACAATTCAAGCATGCATGTTCTCATTTACACTTGGTCTTAACCACTTTCATATATCATACACTTCAAGTAATGTCTCGACAACTTTTTGCAACCGAAGCATTCAGCTTCATGTTCACCATTAAATATCACATATCTTTCATATAACAAGTGCCCCTTACTCAAAGGAATGGTCCACACACTCAACTCAGCAAATTGAATATAATTTAAGGACTTCAAAAACCATAGAACACTTTCAATCAAAAAGCATATCACACATGCCTGCTTTGAGAACCATAAGCATGCCCAATATGTACATCTCTACTAATTAGGCGTGCTTTGCAAAGAATCAAAAAGGACTTTACGGGTTGTAATGTAAGCTTGGGATTAGGGAGGATACATTTTGGTAGAATTAGTGACTCATCCTCCCAATTAGCACATGTTTTGATTTTCTTGCTACATTCACAACTTGAGCTCTTATTTTCTACACAACCTTTTTTTTTTGTCACTTAACAATAGCCAATATCAACTTATGGATTTCTCACGAGTTAAGGTGCACATTGTCCTTGTAAGGACAGGGCCATTATTAAGGTATTCTCCAAATTAGCCAGCTTCAACTTAGGCTTTTAAGCTTAGTTGAAGTGGAGAGTATCCAAAAGACCACGAACTTAATGGACATCACTCTTCTACCTCTTCTCTTTCTTTACCACAAAACCAAGCATGTTCACCATAGCTACTCTCACTGTTGTTTTCACCTTTTTTCATCTTAACATAGTGCATTAGGGATTACTTTGGGATCAAAACTATCGGTATCAATAAAAAGAGATTCGGCTCAATTAAGTAGGTTAGAACAAAATCAAGGCTAAATGGCTCAATGGGGCTATACTAGGGATGTTTTATCTAAGAAGGCTAACATTTACCATACAAATCAAAGAGAGCCTATTATTATCTCCTAAACAAAACAACACCTTTTATTTCACTTCAATAACATGCCAAACAACTTCTAGACTCAGATGCATTACACGGATACTACAAAACCTCACTGCTCATGGAACAAGTTCTACATAAGATGGATCAGTCACATGCAACACAATTAATTCATGCAAGAGGTTCTATTCAAGTATAAGTTGTAATCATTAACGTCAAGTACAAGAGCTCAAATGCATTCATATATTAATTATCCATATGCTTTCATACAGTCTCCTTTCGGAATTTCAAGCTTCAACACATACCATACTTATGACGAAAATGATGAAAATTTCCCTTAAGAAGGTCGTCATCCATATATCAAAGGGCAATGTGACTCAACTACGACGACTGACTCGATCCTAAAAAAAATATTTTCTGTTTTGTACGGTTCAAAGGGACTCTCTCTAGCCAAAGAACTGAAAACAACCTCCAACGAACCGAAATAAAAATAGAAAATAAATGACATACATACTAGCCTACCAATGTTCATTAATATATACAAACCAAAGATAATTTCACCCTATCCCACACTTAAAACATTAGTAGTGTCCCCAATGCTTCACAAAATCACAACAAATAGTACAGAGATAACGTGAGTCACTCCCTGATTAGTCCTCCATGGCATCGCCCCTGTCGGTCTCATCACCGACCTCAGTAGGGTCAACCTCCTCCGTCTCAGAACTGGAGTCCACATTCGAGCCAGTGCGCAGCCTATCATCATCGGTAGGTATATCATCATCCATAGGCTCATGAAACATAGGACCAATATTAATGATAACAGCAAGGTTAAGGGAGATCACAAATAGAGAATTGAATATTAGAATGCAGAAGCACAAAGAAAAGAAACAAAAAAACTAACTAAAGATAAGGGAATTTCAAAGTAAAGATCCCCGAATTTCCAAGGATTAGATGTTCTAAGGCCTTGAAAAGATCCAAGTAACAACGTATAGATTTATGGAAGAAATCTAACGCCTTTACTTGAGAAAATGAATCAAAACGATAGATTCAGATCTTGACCGCTTTATGAGTAACTAAAGATAATAATTAGTATGTAGAAACTAATCACCTTCTAAAGAATACCAAAAAGAAACCAAAGATATCACAAGAAGAAGTTACTTTATACCTTAAACTACGAAACTAGTAAAGGTTTAAAGATAAATTCTCAAAGAACAAGTCACAAAGGTTCAAAGAACTCTCTCAAATATTATTAATATCAATCTCAATTCTTCTTTAATGAATGAAAAGGACTCCTATATATAGGAGAAGGGGAAAAAACGTCCAAGGAACCCTAGAAAGACAATTACAAGGAATCCTACTCTAGAAAGGAAATAAAGTAACCTAACTAGGAACAAATTTAGTGCTTCTAGGAAAGCATTAAATGGTACTTAGGAGACCATAAATAGACTAAGGAAAATATTAATAACCTATATATAAATAAATAAATAAGGTAAATCCAACTAGGAAAAGAATCTTGACAATCTTGGAAAGTTTGACTAGTCTTCTCTCAAAACTTGGGCAGAAAGCAACTTTTGTTGTGGCTGATTCTTGGACTCTTCTTGACCTTTTCTGCACGAAATTGGACCTTAAAATTCCTCATCTTGGGCTTGAATTTGGGCCACCAAATAATTGTAGCATTTGGACAATTCCTCTCCCTTGGGCTTGAGCTCTTCTTCCCCAATAAGACACCTTTGGATCAGCGATTGAAGCCCATTGAGCTTATCATTGAACTCCTTGGTTTGAGATCTTGTTATGGGCCTCCTTGGAGTTTCTAAAGCTTCATCCTTGTCCTTCAATGGAGTAGAGCTTCCTTGGATGCTATCAATTAAGCAGGGCCTTAGCATGTGCATTAAGTGGGTATCTTCTTTCGACATCCCCTAATGGCACGTCAGTCGATGCCCGACAACCATTTTGGTGGTGCAACATGTCCATCCCATACATCCGGGCCATGATCAGCTCATCCCGTCTATGGCGCTCCACGGTAGTGAGTGTTGGACCAAACTCATTGTCGGCCTCCTTTGTCTTCGTGATATCTACCTGCGCTGAGAACAATGGTACCATATCATCCAATCTCTGTTCCGGTACACCTGCAGCATGACAAAGTCTAGTAGTGAGACCTTCAAATGCGTACTTGCGCCTTTTATTAACTCGAGCCTTTCTCATAGCCGATTTCAACACGTCCCCAATATTCAACTCTGCGGGTGTTATCAAAGCATAGACCAGACACTCTCTATCCTGGGTGATATCCGTGTAGTGTAGCCAAGGTATCAAATAATACATCACGATTTTTAACCAAACCCGAGCTTCTCTGACCATGTACGTGTAAGGAAGAGATTGATGATATCTCTTCACAAAGTGCTTAGTACACTAAACGATAGACTAGGGGCTGCATAGTTTGTGTCACATAGCCAGGTAAAGTGGGCGTATGTTCACCCCTGTCAGAGCTAGTGGATCAGCATCAGGGGGCGTACCAACTATATCAATGAGAATCGTGGGAGTGAGAGTCACATCCACTCCCCGCACCTTCACATAATAGGATCTTGACTCTGTTGCCCAGTTGGCGTAGAACTCTCGAACCATGTGCAAGTTGCACTCACTCGGCTCCACAAAAATGAACTCCACCCGAAGCTCTTGAATACGCCTCGTGATTATGGGAAACTCCCGTGCCAAACTATAGCTGTCAATGCACACATCAGAGAAATGCTTGGACTCTTGTGCTTCTTCCACCACAGTTTACCTTCCTTGACCACAGCGCGCAACCCAAACCTCCTAGTTTGCCCCCTAAGTACTGCAGGTGCAGGAGGCACATTTCCCCACTTTGAACTTTCTTTCTCTGGCTTGAAGTGGCTACTTCCTTACCATGTAGTGTACACATAATATAATTCAGCCCAAACCAATCACAAAACACGAATAAACACGGGTGATGCGCAAACACCACCCCACGCTTATTCCAAGTATGTACAAGCCATAATACTCAGACTTCCCAATGGGCAGTATACACACCCACGACCGGAACACAACAACATAAGAACACATTCACAATTCTCACTCGAGCATCACAGCATATTCGAGCACAACAACCTCAATTCACGAATCCGAATATAACAACTCATAATTTCACACAACGGTACACTGTTAGTGTTACTCAAGAATTCACACCAATATGTTCATGCAACCATTCCAGAACCAAGTATTACAATAGCAATCAAGGTAATTTCTACTCGAGATTTTGAAACACCACATAAACTCCATGAAACAAACAATCTGAATCAGTCCAATAAACCAAATCTGGCACATAACTTTGTTCATCTAAGCATTCTTTACCCAAAACCCTTATAAAATCAACAATAGGCGATTTCTACTCAAGAATTTGAAATACCCATTCCAAAGCAACCCACTATCATGACCCAGGGGTACACCATAGATGTAACAAGGTGTACAAGATCCTGAGAGGCCTCATACAAGCCCTTTAGAATATCATAACATAAAACAATAGAAATGATGCAGAAATTTTAGAACATTTTCCATACAATCGAAGTCTTGCATAAAAGCAAGCAGAAGTCTTTAACACTCTGTCTCAAACTATCTAAAACAACTTGAATAAATCTTGGGTCACAACCCATACAAAATTTCTAACCATAAAGAAAGACATAAAGGAAAGGTGATCAAATCCTCAATGCTATGAGGACTCACCAAAACATCAACTCCTTGCTCTACTAAGAACCTAGCCTCGATGATAAGAATGTAGGCAATAGTATGCATTAGTACAAAATGTACTAAATATGATAGCTAACATAACATCATAAGAGCATAACATAAGCGTTAGTCAATTTAAGACATAAGCTATAAACATAAGACATAACAACATAGTAATAGGCATAATCTCCAGTATAGACATAATATAGGCATTAGTCATCATAAGGTATGATCAATAAACATAGGAGATATATCATATTCATAAGCATAGTCAATACTTAGCCCTTCATATCATAAGATCAACACTTCATAAGTAACCTCAAGTCATACTTCCACAATGCATGGATAAGAACCCATAATCTCACCCATACTAAGTACAACTTTAAGCCTTCATACATGTTTACCATCTTTTGATGTCACCCTTAGCTTACATCATACATATTTACCATCTTTTGATGTCATCCTTAGCTTACATCATACATATTTACCATCTTTTGATCTCACCCTTAGCTTACATCATACATATTTACCATTTTTTGATCTCACCCTTAGCTTACATCATACATATTTACCATCTTTTGATCTTACCCTTAGATGATTTATCATAGACAAGGGAACATTCACCTTCAGTCAAACATATCAAGGAAGGCAACATAGGCAACAATTCAAGCTAATCATACATCATGTAAAGTAAATCTCATAGTAGATCATACTTGCAATACTTCCTTGAATTAATCTTCTTTCATCATAATCATGTTATTTCAATTAGGGATTACTCCCTTCTTAGCTATTCCTTTTGTTAATGGAACCGTATCTCTTTCCTAGTCCAAGGCAAGTCATTGCTCATGAATGGTTACAATCTACCAACTCAAGGCTACCAAGGAAAACACTACATTATTCTAGACCTAGCTACCATGGAAAGCATACTATCATGCAACTCCACGCTACACAATAAAGGGTACAATTTCTCAATCCAAGCTACCAATGATATGGTGTGGCCTCACCAAGTCATGCTACCATGCAAAGCACTCTATTGTGCTTAGTACAAGCTAACCATTGGAAGGGTACTATTACTCAATCCAAGGCTACCATGAGAATTCCTAACTCAAGCTACCAAGCATGGTCTTGTCTTACCAAGTTATGTTATTCATGAAGGGATCTTATATCATAACTTCAAGCTATCCTAGTCTAACATACTTGATTCATTTTAGGTGAGCAAACTTATCAACCTAGAATCATTGTATATGAGAAAACCTCACATCATGTTCATTATGTATTCATGAGAGTAATCCTTCAAGCAACACAACAATTTTATATCAATTAAGATAATTCTGTATATATGGAGATTGTTACTAGAAACCCAGACTCAACTAGTGTAAAAGGTCTCCATCTCATGAGATATATAATTGGGAACCCGGACTAAAATAGTGTAGAAGGATCCCATTTGGAAGCGGGACTCAAGTAACGTATAAGTTTCAATCTAATATTCAATATCATAATCATAGACACTTTACTCTTACAGTTTTCATAAAGCATTTACGTTGATTTTATAAGAAATATGCATAATCTCATATACTCATATTATAGGTCATGTGGGTAAAGTCCTTTCACAATAATGCCATATACAATTCAACATACATATTAGCTTCACTCTCAATGCTTTAGCATTCCTAGTTCATCATATTAGCTTTTATTCTCAAATCCCTAGAAGTCAACCTTCATAGCTACAAGTCTTTACTCTCAAGGCAATACCTCTCATAAGCATTTCATAGGCCTATGTCTCAAGGCTTTCTACTCACGTCCTTAATTCTATTGTAATTCTAGTCTTATATCTTCATATAAGCATAAACTCAAGCATTAGTAATCATGATTCATCATATAAACTTTAATCTAAACAACTCATGTCTACACATTTTACCTTTAAGCAATTCATGTCTAGGTGCACTAATTTCATGCAATCTATAATGTAATTCATCAATTTTAGAAGATCACATCTAAGCCCTCAATTTCCCCTTTCATAGCATAAGACTCGCTTAGGTTAATCAATAATACATGTTCAATCATAATAAAAACATGCAATTCCATCATAATCAATCATAGAAAATCATAAAAAATCAATATACACTCAATTGGATCCATAATCAACATAATCCACAATATTGGAAGAAACCCTAGCTTAAATTAGGGATTTCATCTTCACAATTGGGGGAATTCTAGGGGACTCCATGGATGGAAGAGTCCATGGATGAAGAAGCTAACATACATTGATTACAAATCCTACCAAGCATGAAACAATTGAGACTTGACCTAGCATGAACCCTCTTCTTCTTCTTCTTCACTTTCTAGATAGAGAATATTTGAGAGGGAATTGGGTTTCTTTTTGGTGAGTTGAGAGAATGAGTTACATGAGTTAGTTTAGGGGTCTAAATTTTTTATATAGGTGGTCTATACTAAGGTAAAACGACACCACTTAATCCTTAATTAATTCTGGAAAGTTCCATTAAGCCCTCACTTAACCGCTTAACCCAACTCACTGCCCCAACCCATGAAACCCTGACCACGAGGCGTGGTTGGATCCATGACCTGTCCTAGTTGGGCGTGGTTCGGGATATGTGGCATATAAAATGGGGGCTTGACCTATGGAGCCCAACCACATGGCGTGCACCCATCTATGAGGCGTGGGTCCTGCCCATGGTTACTGCCTTAGGCAGATTCAAGGAAAAGCTCACCCATGTTGCCCACCTACGGGGCATAGGTGGCCTCGTGGATGGCACCTGGAACCCTAAAACATGATAAACATCGCTCTTAAGGCNATGTGGCATATAAAATGGGGGCTTGACCTATGGAGCCCAACCACATGGCGTGCACCCATCTATGAGGCGTGGGTCCTGCCCATGGTTACTGCCTTAGGCAGATTCAAGGAAAAGCTCACCCATGTTGCCCACCTACGGGGCATAGGTGGCCTCGTGGATGGCACCTGGAACCCTAAAACATGATAAACATCCCTCTTAAGGCTATGGGGGTGTTACAGTATCTCCCCCTTGGGACCATTTGTCCTCGAATGACATTCTAGGCACTTCTTAAGGTCACGACTCTAGACTAGCAACACATCATGCGCAAACTTATCTAAATGCACAAAACCAAAGTGAAATCATCAACTCTAAGCTAAACATACTCAATGCATCACATGGGAGGTAGGAACTACATCTAACAATCCAAAATGCATGCAATTCTAACATTTCTTATGTTCAAGGAGGAACTTACCATCTCAAACCTATAAACATGCTCAACACAATCTCATGTAGCCTATATGCAACCTATACTCATAACATACATTCAAGGAGGAACTCTCAACCCCTAGCTAAAATATGTTCATCAATTCATCTCATGAAGTCTATATGCAACTCATCCTAATGCATTACAACATAAGGAAAATCATACCATATAAACTCGTCTTCTTTCTAAACATATGTTTTCATGAACATGTATAACATAAGGAAATCATAGGAATATCTAAAACACAAATGACCCCAAAATATAATACAACTAAGAGGAACTTATCACCTCAAGCTAAAGGAGGAGTAGAAGGAAAACATAAGGTTATCGGGACATCTCATTGGCCTCGGCCTGCCAAGTAGCACCTTTAACTAACCTCCTCAAAATCGCATATGAGCCTACAAAACGGTGACTAAACTTCCCAAACTCATTACACCCTTCTAAGGTGAGAAATTCAAGTAACTCAAATCATAAACATTAGGAGAACTCAACAACCTTGCTAACTAAGCACATCATCTCCCCCTTGGGAGCAAGCTTAAATGGACTTTCTAAGCACCATTTATTTCAATTAAACTAACGTTAATTAAGTTATCACTAAGCTTTCACATTAATCACACAATATGACTCTAAACCACGGTGAACTATACTACTACCCTTCATAGGAGTTGTCACTATTCGAGAGCACCCCCTAGTCGTAACATGGCCTACTTGACCCCGAAGGGGTCTTATACAAGCCTCATAGCATTAATTCATCGCATAGGTAATAGAAATAGTATGGAATTAAAATATTTCATTAAAACCATATGATTCAAAACATTCATTTAACAACCTTTCAAAATACACAGCGGAAGTCTAAGTCTTACATGCCCATCTTAGACACAATCTCAAGACATAAGTAGGGACACGTCCCTTTACAATCGGAAAACTACTAAATGTCTATTACATGAAACAGGAAAGAAACTTCAAAAAGACACTTGTCCTCGATCTATGAGGACGTACCACTCTAGCCTTGGAGTAAATAGCAATCCAAGCACTTCAATTAGATAGAAGCAATCACTTGCCAGAACTTACACTTGTAGTAAAAATAAGAGAAATATGGGTTAGCACAAAAAATGTACAAAGTATGATGACCATGCAAAAACATGCTTTAAAAGGGACATTTTGGTTGGAAACCATGCATTAAGCCACTTTTTAGAAATACCATGACCAATATCATGAGAGACATACAATACAAGTACAACCATCGTACAAGTCATAACTCCATATTTAGACAATATTTGTAACACCCCGTAAAAACCTAGTAAGACCTAGCTAAGGCTTGACTAAATCAAGTAGGTTGAACTAGAGCCTCACATGGTAGTTTAGAGTAGGAAACTTTTTTGGATGATAAAAAATGGCTTTTGAAGTTAGTTTGAGGAGATTGGAGGTCAAACGTCAAGAAACGACTATAACGTCTGGAAACTAGTCATTTGAACTAGTGAGTTGTAAGGGTCTTGTCATTGAAGTTTGGAGTGTTGTTTGACGGTGAAAACTTGTAGAAGTGACTCTCATACTTAGATGTAAAGATTTAAGGTTCAAACGTGATAGCATCCAAGGAAGCTCCACTCCATTGAAGGACAAGGATGACGCTTTAGAAACTCCAAGGAGGCCCATAACAAGATCTCAAACCAAGGAGTTCAATGATAAGCTCAATGGGCTTCAATCGCTGATCCAAAGGTTTCTTATTGGGGAAGAAGAGCTCAAGCCCAAGGGAGAGGAATTGTCCAAATGCTACAATTATTTGGTGGCCCAAATTCAAGCCCAAGATGAGGAATTTTAAGGTCCAATTTCGTGCAAAAAAGGTCAAGAAGAGTCCAAGAATCAGCCACAACAAGAGTTGCTTTCTGCCCAAGTTTTGAGAGAAGACTAGTCAAACTTTCCAAGATTGTCAAGATTCTTTTCCTAGTTGGGATTTACCTTATTTATTTATTTATATATAGGTTATTAATATTTTCCTTAGTCTATTTATGGTCTCCTAAGTACCATTTAATGCTTTCCTAGAAGTACTAAATTTGTTCCTAGTTAGATTACTTTATTTCCTTTCTAGAGTAGGATTCCTTGTAATTGTTTTTTTAGGGTTTGGCTTCTTGGACGTTTTTCCCTTCTCCTATATATAGGAGTCCTTTTCATTCATTAAAGACAATTTAGATTGATATTAATAATATTTGAGAGAGTTCTTTGAACCTTTGTGACTTGTTCTTTGAGAATTTATCTTTAAACCTTTACTAGTTTCATAGTTTAAGGTATAAAGTAACTTCTTCTTGTGATATCTTTGGTTTCTTTTTGGTATTCTTTAGAAGGTGATTAGTTTCTACATACTAATTATTGTCTTTAGTTACTCATAAAGCGGTCAAGATCCGAATCTATCGTTTTGATTCGTTTTCTCAAGTAAAGGCGTTAGATTTCTTCCATAAATCTATACGTTGTTACTTGGATCTTTTCAAGGCCTTAGAACATCTAATCTTTGGAAATTCGTGGATCTTTCCTTCGAATTTCCCATATCTTTATTTAGTTTTTTTGTTTCTTTTCTTTGTGCTTTCGCATTCTAATATTTAATTCTCTATTTGTGATCTCCCTTAACCTTGCTGTTATCAAAACGTCCGGGTACGACTCCCTAAGGACCACCCAAGGGGTCCTTGAGGAGGACCCCAAAATATTCTAAAAAGCTGTCGAAACAGCTTGGTTCAAAAGACCCATTCACGGCCAGTAGATCAATCTACGGCTCATGGTTCGGGGGCGTGGATTAGGCCTATGCAGGCCTATAAAAGGGGAGCCTCTGAACCAAACAACGGAGTAGCAGCATGAGGCATTAACCCATCCTGGTCCGAGGATGGGGAGCCGTCGATGGAACCTGCAATGTTGTGAAGAAGTAGGCCTAGGTAAGTCAGGGTCAACTTCAAATGGTCATATCTTATAGATCAAAATGAATTAGGTGGTTCATTACCTATCCAATTAAAGAACTCTGAGTTCTCTTTCCAACGCCACCGAGTTTTCCCTATTGCGATCTAGGAGTAAAAAGTTAATCCTAAAATAGTGAAGCACTATCAGTCCCCAACCATGAGACCAAGCCATGGACAGTAGATCAACCTATGGTCCGTGGATGGGAATCCGTAGATGCTGCTAGTTTTGGTAAGTTTAGTTTTAAGTTGGGGGCTTGGTAATTAAGTTAGCTTACTAACTTAGGCTTAGGGGGGGTTGATTAAGTGGTCAAATAACCTCCTATAAATAGTTAATAAGACCCCAAATCAAAACCCTATTTCCTTTCTCTCCCAAAGTCTTTTCTCCAACAACACCATTGAAGACCAATGAAGAAACCAACCTAGGGTCTTGAAGATGGAGGCTTTCTACTAGGATTTTCATGGGTTTTACACCTAAGATATGGTGGTTTTCATCCATGGGTAGCTATCACCCATGGAGCCCTCTCAAAAGCTTTCAATTCAGATTCTAGAAATCTTCAAAAGCTCGGGTTTCAACTCAACCCCATGGATTCCTTTCGAAGTTGTTCTAAAAGATTGATTTACATTTCTTATGGATTATATTATTGATTTAAGATGATTTTAACTTGAATTCCAAGGAATCCATGAGTTTTCCCCTAACCCTAGCTATGGCTTTTCTCTACAATATGAATGTGATTAGAAGTTGATTCAATTGAATGAATAGAAATTTATTAAGATGTAATTGCATGATCTAAGTATAATTATTCATGTATTCTTGATTAACCTATGAATTGAAAATGAAATTTATATGATCTAGGTTTATCTCATAAAGTGGTAAATAGAGGGGTTAGATGTGATCTTCTAGGATTGAAGATCTTCTTGGTTAATTGCCTTAAGGTTAGATCACCTAGACACAAATTTATCATGATGAATCTTGTAGACCTATATTAACTTGATTATGATCATATTGGTTATATTGTTGGTTTATGATCTTTTTCTATCTAAATGTGCTAAATCTAAGATGATAGACTTGATCTTGACTCTTAGCTTTGAAGGACAATCTATGGAGGTATGTTATGATGAAGTTATATTATATGAATTGTTTATCCACCTACGGTGGAGGTGTTTACTTATCATGTATCCTTTGTATGAATGGATTGATCCACTTATGGTGGAGGTGATTACTTGTCAATATGAATTGAAGGGTTGAGATAAGGTCCCTCTTCCCTATAACCCTAGATATGAATAAGTAAGATATGTTATAATCATGGCAGTGTTAGTATGTTGAATTGTACGTAGTGCTATTGTGGAAGGACCCTACCCACATATCCTCCTATATGAGTATATCATTCTCTACAACCCATGAATGACCTACTTGAATGATGAATGTATCCATGTCTATTGAATGAATGTTAGATATGTGATTTACATTGTCTAAGATCCTTAAATGCAATATATGTGAATTGTGCATGAGTTGGGATATTATGTACATGTTGTGACTCCCTTGAGAAGGGAGGTGTCTATGATGTTAATATTGTTGTTGTTGTGCCATTATGAGGACAATCATGCACGCACACACATTCCATGAATAAACATGAATATGATGTGTCTATGGTGTCAATTGAATGGATAATTCTCATATGCACCTTTACATACTATTATGCATGAAATGTACTTGACAATGAAGATATGACTATGTACGATATGATATGACTATGTACGATATGCTATGACAACACTTGATAAGTTAAGATTATGGTAGTAATGTTGTGTTGTATGAAAGGTTATTCTAATGAATACACTACGAATATAATGTGAAAGGTTTACTCACATACTAATGATGATTCTAAGGTGAAAGGTAGTTCTCACCCTAATGAATCTATGAGCTATTATGATATCTGTTGGTTTGAGTGCCTAGTGCACTCTTTCATGAAACTAAACTTAAGTAATGACTTAATGTAACTTTTAAAAGGAATTATGCTTAGCACCGAGCGGATATAGAAAGTGAGGTGAAGACTCTTCCTTTAATGCAATAGGCCAGATCCTCCAAGAGATTCTCATGAGATGGAAGCTCTCCCGTTAATGCAATAGGCGGGGTTTCTAGAAGCAATCTCCCTATCCCTTAACTACGTGCCCACGTAGGACTTTAGCTAGTGGATCCACCTAGATAGCTATATATGTGGGGTTGAAAATAGCACGTTGGGCAGTTTGGCGAGCTGCGTCGAGCTCGCCGAACCACTCGGCGGTTCACCGAGTCCCCCTTTATCGTCTTTAATTTCATGTTATTGTTGAGTTTAATTCTATAACTTTTGACGAGAAGCTTCAGTTCATCGAGTGCACTCGGCGGCTCGCCGAATGTCTTCTCTGATTGCCCTTTATCCATCCCCATCCCCTAAAATACACTGTAACTTTCGGCGGGCTTGTCAGTGCTCGCCAACTGATGTCGGGGATTCGCCAAAACGCCTTTCTCAAAGCCGACATGCTATTTTTCTGGAAATTTTTTGAGCCAATCCTTTCGGCTAGCCCGATCTAGCTCGCCAAAGTAATTCGACGATTCTTTCTTCAATATGATGTCTGCACTTGTTTAGAATGATTCTAACTTTTTTTTGTGTGTTTTGAAGATATGGCTAGACCAAAAGTGGCAAGTAGAGACTTGCCGCCCTGCAAGAGGGCAAAAGGAATCTCTTTAAATGAGGATGCAACAACATCTCAGGAAAGGGAGACAAAACATCCTACCACCGGTGGGAAAAGTAAAGGGAAAGGCAAGACACCTGCTCCTGCATCACCGGAGGTCAGCTTTGACAGTGACGGGATATATGCCACTCACCTCACCACTTCTGAGAGTGAGGGTGAGCACTAGGACCCTCGGGTAACTACTTTTGATTATGATTTATTGTAAGCCCAGAGAGTTGAGATGCATTCTAAGAGGTTTAATTATCCGTCTAGGATAAGGACTCCCCAGGCCACTACTGTTCCTCCTGTCCTAGATCAGGCTGTGGTTCCAGCACCACCTGCACAGGGTCCTCTTCCCCGGTCTATGAATAGACTGAAGACTGAGGGATTGTGTAACGACCCGAGAGCACCCCCTAGTCGTTACCGGTGTATTCGACCTCTTAGAGGTCTTATACAAGCTCTTAGCATTCATCATAGCATTTATCATAGAAAAATAGCGGAAAATTTAAAACTTTTTCATAATATAACACAAGACTTAAAAAGTCACATCATTTAAACCTTTAATACACAATCAGCAGTGGCATACTTCGAAAGGTGAATATATCAGTTCAATAGTGTTACTAGAGAGGTACCTAAATTCCCACCATATATCATCCCGGATATGTTAAAGATCTCCATCTCATAGTCAATATCCACTCGGTCCTAAGAATTAATTCCCATGGAGTTCATATTATGTTTTGACTTAAGTTCATATTCATGGAAGAACGTCTTGAAACTTAATCGAACATAATTCATGAGATAGCTTATTAGATCATGCATGAGAATAACCTTTCACCGTCTATGTCTACAATAAATTCTTTTTGAGATTAAATTGCATTTAGGCTCCATGAGTGTATGTTGAACATGTTTTAGCTAGGAGATGGTAGTTCCTCCTTGAATATGAGTAGATATAGAATTTCATGCATTTTGGGTTGTTAGATGTAGTTCCTACTTCCTTGTGTTGCATTGAGTATGTTTAGCTTGGAGTTGAAGTTTTCCTCCTTGGTTGTATGCATTTAGATATGTTGAATGCATGATTGGTTTCTAGTCTAGAGTCATTACCTTAAGAAGTTCCTATAGTTTCTTTCGTGGACAAATGTTCCCAAGGGGGAGATATTGTAACACCCCAGAAACTAGTAGGCTAAACTAGAGCCTTATGTTAGGGTTCTAGAATTTGATATGAGGGTTAGAGTCGTAGATAAGACTTCCCGTACTTAGAATGAGGGCTTTAGGGGTTAAACGCCAACGTACATGTTACACCCCGTATTTTAGTAGACCATCTAGTGTTTAATTAAGGGTTACAAGGGCAAGTGCCATGGCAAACGGGGTAAAGCCTATGCCAAAGGCCAAGGATGCGCCAACCTTGGCAAAGCACTGCCCAAAGTTCATGGCCATCACCTTGAACAGTGCTCTTGACCACGGTTCGTAGGAGGCCTCATGAAGGTCCCTTAGCCTTATGGGAGGTAAGTCCTTGGGGAAAACCCACACTAGACCACGGACCACTTCACGGTCAGTGGTGAAGACCATGACCCGTGGAAAGGCTCCTGGTCATGCCTTAGCATTGTGGAGGCCAAGCCATCAAACCGTAGCCACTTCCCAAGTACCACGGCTCGTGGTCTTGACCATGGCTCGTGAGTCCTGTCATGGTGCCTGGCACTATGGCTTCCTAATGAGGGTTAAATTAGGAAATTCCTTTTTAATTAGTTTCAAGTGGGGGTCATTTTATATGGACTTTGTACACCTATATAAACTATGTAGAGTCATTAACCACCCCAACTAAGTCAATAATTCCAAAACCCCAAAAGATCCCAAAGTTCTTCATCTCAAAAGTCCTCTCTCTAGAAAATTCTAAACTTGAAGAAGAAGATAGAGCTTGAAACTTGGGTAAAGAACAACACTCCATTGTTGCAAGCTTTTGTAAGTACCTTGAATCATGGTATGATAGATTATTCATCTATGGATTCTTCCATCCATAGAGCCCCATAGATTTCCCCCAATTGTGAAGATAAAACCCAATTCTAGCTAGGGTATCTTTCTATGTTGTGGGTAGTGTTGGGTATGATTCCAATTGAGTGGATAATACTTATTTATGATATATTTAAAATTGAATTATGATGAATTTCTATGTTTTCCATGGCTAATCCTAGTTTAATTGAAGAAATTGAAGAATGTGGGTAAATGTTTTACGAAGTGGAATTGAGGATTCATAAGTGATCATCTAGAATTGATGTTATGAGTAGTAATTGTTCAAGTATAGAAACATGTAAACATGAATTGAACTAAAATAAAGTATATATGAGGCATCATGACTAATAAAGCTTGATGTTGAACCTTTATGATGAATTATGCCTAGAATAACTTGATAATGAAGAATGTGATTAGAATGCCTTGAAATCTAGGTATGTATGATGATTGTAAGAAGTAAAGTTTTGAGAGTAAGGCTTTTAGTCATGAATGATGAATCACTAGGGCTTTGAGAGTAAAATTAATATGATGAATAGAAGTCTAATAGGTTGAATTGTTGTGAAAGACCTATACTCACCTAACATACCTTATAAATGTTTGAATGTATGAAGTGATAAAATCACTTGAACATGGACTGATTGTCAAGGAGATTCTTCCATGAGACATGAAAGTTAAGCAAGGCCTAATAGTAAATTTTTGGGTTTACGCTTGGCCAAGTGGATACTGACAGTGAGATGTAGTGTCACACAAGGTAGGGTCCGAGCTCCAAGTTGAAAGGAGAACTACATCTAGGTGATGTGAGGACTATCCATGATAAAGGGGGAACTCTCAGATAGTAGAGTACGGGTTTTCCCAAAGATAGGTCTAATGAGATGGAAGCCTTCACATAGTGGATTTAGGGTTTCTAGTAGCAATCTCCATATCCAATTAACTAAGACATACTTGAAGAAGTATCTCAAAGTGTTCTAAAGCATGAATGGACTTAGACATGCTTAAGGAAGTATCTCATAGGTTCCATATTCTGAATGAACTTAAAAATGCTTAAAGAAGTATCTCATCGGGTTCAACCTAATAATGAACTAAGATGTTCTTGAGGAAGTACATCATAGTGTTCTAAGGTTTAAAGAGAGGGACTAGTTTCCAACTAACAAATATTAGTATGATGGCCTAAAGTGGTACTTAGTAAGAATGGTTTTATGGGATGATATTCATGCATTGCACAAGTATGACTTGAAGTTGCTTATAAAGTGTTCTTTTATACGATGTATGCCTATATTAGAGTGTTGCTATAGTTACTTTCTATGATGTGAGTGACTAAAGGTGATATTCCCATTGTCCATATGAAGTAAGCTAAGAATGAGGCCAAAGGAATGGTAAGTATGAATATGGTGACTTCAAGGTTGTGCTAAGTGTGAATGGTGTTATGGGATGCCATTCATGCATTGAACAAGTATTCTATGAGGTTACGTAGGAGTATAGTGCTCATATGATATGAAGGTCTACGTGTAGACTATGCCACGAACAGAGTGTATCTCCTATGTACAAGATGTATG
>NC_064283.1:74539087-74544686 GCF_019186545.1 Solanum stenotomum | reverse complement strand
AAGAATCTTGACAATCTTGGAAAGTTTGACTAGTCTTCTCTCAAAACTTGGGCAGAAAGCAACTCTTGTTGTGGCTGATTCTTGGACTCTTCTTGACCTTATTTGCACGAAAATGGCCCTTAAAATTCCTCATCTTGGGCTTGAATTTGGGCCACCAAATAATTGTAGCATTTGGACAATTCCTCTCCCTTGGGCTTGAACTCTTCTTCCCCAATAAGACACCTTTGGATTAGCGATTGAAGCCCATTGAGCTTATCATTGAACTCCTTGGTTTGAGATCTTGTTATGGGCCTCCTTGGAGTTTCTAAAGCTTCATCCTTGTCCTTCAATGGAGTAGAGCTTCCTTGGATGCTATCACTTGATAAGTTAAGATTATGGTAATAATGTTGTGTTGTATGAAAGGTTATTCTCATGAATACACTACGAATATAATGTGAAAGGTTTACTCACATACTAATGATGATTCTAAGGTGAAAGGTAGTTCTCACCCTAATGAATCTATGAGCTATTATGATATATGTTGGTTTGAGTGCCTAGTGCACTCTTTCATGAAACTAAACTTAAGTAATGACTTAATGTAACTTTTAAAAGGAATTATGCTTAGCACCGAGCGGATATAGAAAGTGAGGTGAAGACTCTTCCTTTAATGCAATAGGCCAGATCCTCCAAGAGATTCTCATGAGATGGAAGCTCTCCCGTTAATGCAATAGGCGGGGTTTCTAGAAGCAATCTCCCTATCCCTTAACTACGTGCCCACGTAGGACTTTAGCTAGTGGATCCACCTAGATAGCTATATATGTGGGGTTGAAAATAGNAGCTCTCCCGTTAATGCAATAGGCGGGGTTTCTAGAAGCAATCTCCCTATCCCTTAACTACGTGCCCACGTAGGACTTTAGCTAGTGGATCCACTTAGATAGCTATATATGTAGTTCTACCTTAGGCAAGTACAACGCCTTCTTTCAGTGTGGGGTTATATTACACCAGATTCCGTGTAGCTCACGTGGTCTATGTTGGTTAAGGCTAATATTCCCTAAACGATATGAATATGAGTTATGATAACAACATGGACTCTAATTATGAATTCTTAAGAGGTACTACTTAGTATGGGTGGTAGTATGGGATGCTATCTATACAATGCACAAGTGGACTTTGAGAGGGGTTATGGTTATGTTCTCATATATTATGAAGACTTATGAATTATGTATGTGTGATATGAATGAATGCTAAGGTTGACCCTACTTATTATAAGTTATGATTATTAATGTCAGCTTACTTGTATATGTTGGCTATGAATGAAACAAAAGTAAGATATGTATGTTGTTGGTGGTCTAGAAGTGATACTTAGTGTAGGGAAGTCTATGGACCCTATCTATACATTGCACAAGTAGCACTTAGGGTTACCTATGTGGTTGTTCTATTATGATGTTATGATCTTGATATGTGACGTCTTCTAATAGATGTTATGTTCATTATGACTATGTTTGGAGACTATGCCAATGGTAATGTTGTTATCCTTGTGCTTTGATGAACTATATGTGAGTTGTTTATGACTTATGTTCTCCAACTCTTTTAAGAAAGATGATCAAAAGTTCATAGCATGGTTTCAACAAAAATGTCCCCTTTAAGCATGTTTCAAATGTTCTTATGCATAGCTACCATACTTAGTACATTCCTGTGCTAACCCATATATCTGTGTTTTCTACAAATGTAGGGGGTTTGTTCATGGAGATGGGATATATTGGTTCAATGGTTTGGAATAGGTGATCCTCCAAGCTAGTTGATGAGTCCTCAAGTTCGGGGACCAACTTCTTACTTGGCAGATATCTTAGTAGTTTCTTTTATTAGTTTATTTTAGAATTATGTAAGGGTTGTATCCCTATATGTTTAAGTATTCGATTGTATAGATGGCCAATGAGACAATGTTTAGACTCTTTTCTATTTTATAAAAGTGACTTCGATTGTTGAAGAAAAGTTTTAAATTTTCCTCTTTAATTCTATGACATATGCAATGATGTATACTAAGGGCCTGTATGAGACCCCTTCGGGGTCAAGTACGCCATGTCACATCTAGGGGGTAGTCTCGGGTCATGACGAACATGGTATCAGAGCATAAGTTTTTGGGATAATTTAGGTTCATGTATCATAGGCCACATCCAGTAAAGTCTTGTTCATAATTGTGAAGCGCGCCACACTTATGAATGAGAAGCTATAAAATGCTTAAGATTCCACTTCTTCATTTCTCTTAATTCGTTCCATAGTAAGATCTCTCTCTCTTTTCCGTTGTCCGATGGTTTTCTAGATGTGACTACTTGAGAGGGTAAATGCTTCTATGGTTGAGGGAGAAAAGGTTAGAAGTGATGGCAAGGATGGTCATATGACTTGGTAATACTTGGTATGACAGGTAAGGATGAAGTCCTTTGGCATATATGGATTGTCTTAGTGTTTTGTTTGATGATTGATAAGAAGACATGATTAGTTTTGGAGTATGTTGAAAGAATGTTGTGATATAGGTGCTTGAGGTGAATAGATTCCTCTTAAAAAGGGGTAGAAGTTTCATCCACCTTGACTTAGAAATCATCTTGGGTGATGAGTATGAAGGTTTGAGTGATGACTTGCTCCGACCTTAGAATTAAAGGAAGTGAGGTTTAAGAGAACTTGTGTAAGTTTGTCTCCTATGTGAGGGATAATGTGCCTAGATAACAAGATTTTTTATTACCCTTAATGTTATTAGTTAGGTTTGCTTATATTCTCACCTTATGAGTTGTAGTGAGTTTGAGAAACTTAGAACCGGAGTGGTAGACTCATATGAGACCTTGAGTGATATACTAGTGAAGGCCTTAGAAAGGGATGCTACTAGGGTTGGCATAGATGACTTTTTGGATGGAGGTACCGGTATGTTGGTAATTTCATGTGAGAATAACTGCTATGTTGAGTTCCGATATTACCTCATCATGTATAATGCCTTATGAGATTATGAGGCTTAGAGTTCTCCGGATGAGTTGATAGAACCTTTTTCGGATTTTACCTCGGTTAATGGTTTAAAGTTAGTAAAAAGGGTTTATGGAGGATATCATTTACCTTGTTCCCTAGAAATACTCTTGTTGACTTGGTGAAACTTGGCATGTTAGACCTTGATGTGACTCTTAGTATGGATGGGTTGCATACATGGTGGGTTTTTATTGTTGATAGGGCCCAGATGGTTAGAAGAATACGGGACTCTTGAATGCGTATTAGTTATCACCTTGTTGAGTAAGATGGAAACTTAGTACAAATGCTTCATTTTTAAAGATCTAGTACTTGTTGTGTCATGTGATGATGGCATTGCTAGATGTTAAGGACCATAGACTTTTGCAAAGATGGCAAAATGTGAGTTTGGTTATGACTTTAGGAGTGCTTGAAAGAAGTTTGTGTGAGGGTTTTTAGTAAGGGCTTCCTCCTAAGGAGGGGATGTTGTGCTTAGAAAGCATGACTTGATGAAATCCTGATATCTTCATCTCTTTCTTCCATTCCAATTCTAGCCTGAGAAAAAGAGTTCCTAGTTGGGCTTATATTATGTTTAGGAGTCATGTGTGATTTAGATGATCTCGTGACTTCCAAATGATGTGCATTTTCTTGAAGATTCATGTTTTAAGAAAAAATGAGTTTATATAGTCTCCTTATGTCATGCATGTTTAAGTTGAATTCTTGTTTAATGAGAAAAATGAGTTGTCATGTCTCATGTTCCTCATATTGATAGGCAAATAGAGTATGTAGCCTAGGTGATTCATGAGGTGAATGGTTTAAATGTGCTTTGAAGAAGTAATTGCATAGTTGGGTTAAGATGATATGATAACCATGATTTGAGTTAGAGGAGAAAATTTCTCCAATGAAATGAAATATGTCTAAGTTACATGCATAATGAGTTTGTAGAGGTAGTCCCCATTTTCTCATGTTTTGTGAAGTATGTTTGCAATGGAGATACTCTCCTAAGTTGTGCACTGTGTGTAATATTGCATACTTGACTTCATGATATGGATTAATACAACATGCTTAGGTGTGTTCTTATGAAATAGCATGTTAGCTCCTTATGTGGTGTTAAACTTTGTTAGAGAGTGGAGGAGGTAGTTCCTCCCATGTTTATGTGAATTAATGAGGTTTGTGCCCATAAGAACTTGTGTTTTTGAATAAAGACGAGTTTGTGTGAATTGTTTTCCTCATGTTATAGTGCATTGATTAGGACTGATCTACTGTACTTTGTAAAGATAAGATCTATGAACATGAGCCATGATTAGGAGATGTGTATGTGGTATGTAAATTAAACTACACTCATGACTTTTTGATGAGTTGCTTGGCATGTGGGGGTATGGGACTTCATATTTGCACCTCAAGTAGACTTGTTGAAGGGTTATGGGGGGTGGTGTCATCATGATAAGAAGCTATGTAAACTCTAAATATACTTGACATGACTTGTGACTATATATGAGATTGCTTCTGAGCATGCTTTAGATTGAAATTAAGAAATTCCTCTTTAAATGAATGCTATCAAAAATGGGAAATGGTATATGAGCATGTCATGACTAGGAGAAGGTAGCTCCTCCTTGAACATAACTAAACATGATAATGTCATGCATATGGATTGATAGATGTAGACTCCTACTTCCTTATATTTGCATCGACTATGCTGAATTGGAGTTTTAAGTTCCTCCTTTTGATTTGATGCTTATTGTGTGTGGTGTATCTTGGATTTGTGCATCACTTTGATGATTACATGCTTGTTGGGCTACTAGTTGTGAATCTTCGATACCCAAGGGGTCCTTGAGGAGGACCCTAACATCTTCTAAAACGCTGTCAAAACAGCTTGGTTCACGAGAACCATTCACGGCAAGTAGATTAATCTACCGCTCGTGGGTCAGTGGCGTGGATCAGTCCTGTGCAGGCCTGCAAAAGGGGAGCCTCTGAACCAAACAACGGAGCAGAAGCACGAGACATCAATCCATCCACGTTCGTCGATGGCACTTGCAATGCTGTCAAGAAGTCGGCCTAGGTAAGTGAGGGTCAACTTCAAATGGTGATATCTCATAGCTCAAAACGAATAAGGAGGTTCATTACCTATCAAATTAAAGACCTCTGAGTTCTCTATCCAACGCCACCGAGTTTTCCCTATTCCGATCTCGGAGTAAAAAGTAAAGCACTGTCAGTCCCCAACCACGAGACCAAACCACAAACAGTAGATCAATCTACGGTCCGTGCATGGGGATCCGTAGATACTGCCAGTTTTGGTAAGTTTAGGTTTATGTTAGGGGCTTGGGAATTTAGTTAGCTAACTAATTAAGGGCTTAGGGGGGGTTGATTATGTGGTCAAATAACCTCATATAAATCTTTAATAAGACCCCAAATCAAAACCCTATTTCCTTTCTCTCCCAAAGTCTTCTCTCCAACAACACCATTGAAGACCAATGAAGAAACCAACCTAGGGTCGTGAAGATGGAGGCTTTCTCTTAGGATTTTCGTAGGTTTCTACACCTAAGGTATGGTGGTTTTCATCCGTGGGTAGCTATCACCCATGGAGACCTCTCAAAAGCTTTCAATTCAAATTCTAGAAATCTTCAAAAGCTAGGGT
>NC_064283.1:74538811-74538987 GCF_019186545.1 Solanum stenotomum | reverse complement strand
AGAACTTCATGGATGAAAAGTTAACCATAAATCAAAACTACCGTACCTTAATTGAAGATTCCTCACTAAATTGAGTGGAAAAGATGAGTCCTTGATCCCTTGACCTTGACTTCTTCTTCTTCTTCTTCAATGGAGGTTTTAGAGAGTATTATTTGGAGAGGAGTTGGTTACTATTT
>NC_064283.1:74538118-74538711 GCF_019186545.1 Solanum stenotomum | reverse complement strand
GTCTAGTAGCTTGTTGTTGAATTCGTGATTTCCTGATCTTTGGTGAGTCCTCATTCTTTGAAGACGCAGTTAATGTTTTTAGTTTGTTTCTTGTCTTTCCCTTTTGGATATGATGTATGGGCTATGCCCAATATCATTTTATTGTATTAGATAGCTATGATGAGACAAAAGTTTAGACGTCCGTTTTTCATTTTATAAAATGTTATGTACTTGGACTATTATTTTACTCTGATTGTTTTATTTCTTATTTATGAGAGCTAAGTGACTTGTATGAAGTCCTTCGGGGTTCTATTTGCCACGTTTCATCTAAGGGGTACCCCTGGGTCGTTGTAACAACACTCAAAATGAAGTAGGATAAAGTAGCGCCTCACATGGGTTTTATGCATTAATAACTTGTTAAATTAATGAAGAATAGCCTTTTTAGTCTGTTTTACACAGTTTGGAAGTCAAACGTCAAGCGACGACCAAGACGTTCGAAAACTAGTCTTTTACGTGTGGGTGTGTTCTAGTATGTTGTTTATATTTTTATGTGTTGTTTGGAGTCTAAAATTAGTGGAGGTGGCCCTAGTGTCTGAATAAATATTTTTAGGGTC
>NC_064283.1:74537548-74538018 GCF_019186545.1 Solanum stenotomum | reverse complement strand
TGAAGTTTGAGTGATCAAGGTGTCTGCATCGTGCCACGACGTTAAATCAAGTGCTACCTGGGACGCAACCCAAGATGTACAGTGTTGCCAACTATAGGTTTTTCTTTTCGATATAGGAGTTTTCTTCTTTCTTTTTGATTTTTTGTAGCTCTTTAGATAGGTGTTTATTTTTATGTTTTAGTGTTGGATAGATATAGAATAGGGTCCATATCTAAAAAATGTCTATAAAATGTAAAAATAAATTCTTAATGGTTGATATGTCTGCAGGGATGAAAAGGCAAAATCTGTAGAATAAAGTTGTGCAGTGGTCTACGGGCCCTATCGACGGTCCGTTGGTCAATCCACACACCGTGGATGGTGTCTGTAGATCCCAGGTCCATTTTGTAATTTTTCTATGTGTTAGAGTGACCTACGGACCCAACCCACGGTTCGTAGGTCGACCCACCTCAAAACAACCCAAAAGCTGTAAA
>NC_064283.1:74536408-74537448 GCF_019186545.1 Solanum stenotomum | reverse complement strand
GAGATATCCTAGGACCATTCTAAACCTTATGCTCTGATTACCAAGTTTATCATGACTCAGGGGTGCCCCCTAGATGTAACATGGTGTATATAACCCCGAAGGACTCCATAAAAGCCACTTAGCTCTCATAACATAAAAAATAGAACAATAAGAGTAAAATAATAGTCCAAGTCCAAAAAAATTATAAAAAATGAAAAGCGAAAGTCTACACTCTTGTCTCACCATAATAATCTAATACAGCATAATGTAATTGGGCCTAGCCTATACATATATCATATCCAAAATAGAAATACAAGAAAGAAACTAAAACAATAACTCCATCCTAGAAGCACGAGGACTCACCAAAGCTCGGGAAATCACGAACTAAACAATTAGCCACGAGACTCGGAAACCTGTCTGTCTGACCCTATATTTGGAAAAAATATATGTAAGAGTATGGGTTAGTACAAAAAATATCATATGAAAGAGTTATAAAATGTAAGTCATAAATTATGGTCAATGTAAGCTAAAATCATCTTTAACATCTTTGAACTCATACGTGATACTCCTTGAGTAACCTTAGTCCACTATTACTTGTGGGAAACAGCCTTAACCGACATTAGATCATGGGAGCTATAACACGGAATCCAATGTGTACCTCACACCGAAAAGTGGTTGTTCCACTTGCCTAAGGTAGAACTTTGAACTTCTAGCTTAAGTGGATCATTTAGCTAATCAACCTATGTGGGCACATAGTTATGGGATAACGAGATTGCTACTAGAAACCCGACCTCTACTACGAGGGAGCCTCCATCTCATGAGATTACTTTGGAAACCCGGCCTCTACTAAGGGAGAGCTTCCATCTCACTATCAATATCCACTCGGTGCTAAGCATAAATTCCCATAGAATAGTTATTTCTTACTACACTTCATTACTCATGAAAGGGTTCCTTTGCCTACCGATTCAAGATAGTTTTATTAAGATAGCTCCTAGTCTTTGATTCAATTAGGTGAGAAAGCCTTTCAGCCTAAGAATCCTTCTATGTGAGAAAACCTTTCA
>NC_064283.1:74531298-74536308 GCF_019186545.1 Solanum stenotomum | reverse complement strand
TCGGGACAGACCCCGCCTTACCCCTAGCAACGATACAATACCAAAATGAGTCTACCAAGGGCTCAGTACAGCTCGGAAGCAACTTGGAGCTCACCAAAAGTAGCTGAGTGTCGTATGCTCCTACTGAGGAGGTCTACTAGCGAGAGTACCTGTGCCTGCAGCATGAAATGTAGAGTCCCCCGCGAGGGACGTCAGTACGAAAAGTGTACTGAATATGTAAGGCAACTACATATATAAAAAATAAGGGTTCAAACGAAACCAGGTATCAACGTATAAGTGCATAAATCAGAATAGGAGACTACCTCGGTTAACTCTGGTGGGGTCTTGTATGTTACATTCTTGTCTTTACCTTTATGTGTGTTATGATCTTTATAACGCATGTGATATAAGTGATCAGCTGATCAGTGGTAGAAGAGGAAGACCCATGCTAGGCATTTTAACCCCTGGGATGCGGTCCTCAACATTGCACAAATCGGGATCGGCCCATGCTAGGCTTTCGCCCCTGAGCTGCCAACCTTCTATACCCATTGGGATCGGCCCATGCTAGGCTTTCGCCCCTGAGCTGCCACCCATAGTTATACAAATTGCTTCACTTAGATTCTTTAATCTTTGAGATTGTTGTTTTAGTGGTCACGATCATTTTTGAGATTTGGAAATACGGAACAATAGTAGGAGACATGAAAATAATACTTTAGGATAGTAGCTACAATATAAGGAGCTATGTAACATTAATGCATTACTTGAGAACTTGAATGACACAATTGACTTCAATTGACTATAGAGTACTGAACGTGTAACTAAGTAATTATGTACACTTAGGAGGGGGGGGGGATATTGTTAGCTATTTGGATATCGTACGTTGCCACTATGTTTCCTTTACTAGGAATAGAACTTAGGAAATTCACTTATTGACATTAATCGCAAGTATCAGATTTCATGCCAAGGAATACGGAATTGAATCGCCCTACATACCTTATTTTCTAACCAATACCACTGTCACAATTCAATCTCCCTTCTTGGATGCTAATCTACAATATAAGTCACAATTAAGCTAATGTCAGCAGCTAATCAAGGCCCTAAAAACAGTAGCTAACACTTGACGGAAAGTAAGCCCATACAACCCTTGCACCAATGGTGAACTACCACACCCTTCTTCTATACATTAATACAACTTCATACATCCTTTTCCAAGATACCCAAACAGCCCCCAACAACAATATGCATAAGGCAGCCACTATGAATCCCTAAAAATCTTTCAGCATAATAGGAAAATATTAACTCAAAGATTTATCACCATCCATTAGTTCTTGATAAATATATACAAAATTCTCCACCCCAACTCTGTATTTAAAGAGAGGGGAAAAAATGGATAGTAGTCTTACCTTAGTTTCTAGGAATTTATCCTCTAAAGTTCTACTCCAAGAACNCAAGCGTTGCTCGTATAGATACTAGCTGCCATTGGGGGTATGCAGCAGGCCCCAGCTCCAGCCGCTCTAGTACGAGAGGGCCAGCCTGCACCAGCGGCACCAGTTGTTCAGCAGCTAGCGGCACTAGTTGTTCAGCCTGACGATTTGGAGGGCGTCATACCTCTTCAGGAGTAGAAGATGCTCGAGGTGTTCCTTAGACTATCACCGCTGAGGTTTTCTAGGGCTATGGGTGAGGATGCCCACGAGTTTCTACTTACTTGCTGCGAGCGGCTACAGACTTTGGGTTTAGTGGAGTCGAGAGGAGCAGACTTCACCGCTTACCAACTAGACAGTCCCGCCAGGCAGTTATGGCGTACATACTTAGAGACTAGGCCAGCTGGTCTCTACCGATCATATGGACTGAGTTTTCAAAGGCTTTCTTGGCCCGATTTATTCCTAAGAGCATCAGATATCAGCTCAGAGATTAGTTTGCTCGGTTAGAGCAGGGCTTCATGACAGTATCAGAGTATGAGGCCTGATTTCACGAGCTCTCCAGGCATGCCGCCATGATATTACCTACTGAGGAGCAGAGGGTTCGTTGTTTTGTTTGGGGTTTAAGACTACAGTTGCGGATCGAGACTCACTATTTAGTCTCAGCGGGCCGCTCAATTCTCGATGTAGTGGACCATGTCCGCACTATTGTGCAGCTCCGTCGCGAGGCCCAAAGGGGAAGCGGCAAGAGAGCTAGACAAGAAGATAGCCATTATAGGTGCCGTTTCAGACCCCGAGAGTCTTATGATAGATCTCAGCAGAGGTTTCAGTCGGGTCAGTCTAGTCGCCCCTTCCAGGCCTCTCTCCAGGCATTAAAGGGTCATCAGCACCGCCATATCGGTTTTAGTGCCGGTCCTAGTCGGGGCCGAGGTAGTTCACAGATGGGTTCTTCTGGCCGGGGTAGCCGACCTCCAGCTCTCAGTCGACAGTCCCAGGGGTGCTATGAGTGTGGGGAGTTAGATCATTGGGCCCGTAAGTGTCCCCATCGCAGGTTAGCCTTACCCGCTCCACAGACAGCTAGGCATGCGCCAGCGCCAACACCTCCAACTAGAGGCGGAGGCCAGGGACAGGACCACAGGGGTGGTCACCAGGGTATACGGGGTGGTCCCCGAGGAGGTAGGTTAGGGGGTAGAGCCGATGCACAAGGTAGGGGAGCCCAGGCCCACTTTTATGCAGCTCCTGCTAGAGTAGATGCTTAGACGTCGAACGATGTGATAACAGGCTATGCCATCAGCCCGCATCCACATTATTTTATCCAGGCTCTACTTATTCTTATATATCTATTTATTGTGCTACTCGATTGAGTATTAGCCCAAAGCTATTGGTTGAGCTGTTGCATTTTTCGACCCCATTAGGTGATTCTTTAGTAGTGGATTCGGTATCTAGATCCTGTGTGGTGACTATTTAGAGGTGAGACACTAGGGTTGATCTCATTTTGCTTTACATGGTGGATTTTGATTTGATTTTGGGTATAGATTGGTTATCCACCCACCGTGCGTTCATGGATTGCTATGCCATGATCGTTACTTTAGCCATGCCTGGTATTCCACCAGTGGTGTGGCAGCGCTCTTGTAGTCGCACGCCAGTTGGGGTGATATCTTTTGTTCGGGCCCAAAGGTTGATGGCTAGCGGGTGTTTGGCTTATTTAGCTTATATTAGAGATGTTAGTATGGAGGGTCATACCGTTGATTTAATACCTATTGTTCGAGAGTTTACAAATGTGTTTCCTGCCGATCTGCCTGGTCTCCCTCCAGATCGTGACATTGATTTTCCTATTGAAGTAAAGCCAGGCACTGAGCCCATTTTTATACTATCGTACTGTATGGCCCCCGTAGAGCTCAAGGAAATCAGTGTTCAGATTCAGGATCTCTTAGNGGTGTCGTGGTATTTTCTTAGATTGATTTAAGATCCGCCTACCACCAGTTAAGGATTAGGGCAGCGGACGTCCCTCAAACTGCATTTAGGACTCGTTACGGCCACTATGAGTTCCTAGTGATGTCTTTTGGGTTAACTAATGCCCCTGCCGCGTTCATGGACTTGATGACTAGGGTGTTTAGGCCGTACTTGGATTCGTTTGTCATAGTCTTCATAGATGAAATGCTAGTATACTCGCGAAGCTGGGAGAAGCATGAGCAGTATTCGAGGATAGTGCTCCAGACTTTGAGTGGCCAGCGACTTTATGCCAAGGTCTCAAAGTGCGAGGTTTGGCTTGAGTTCGTAGCATTCTTGGGGCACGTGGTGTCTAAGGATGGCATTATGGTAGATCCCGCTAAGATTAAGGCCATTCGTGATTGGGACAGGCCCATCTCTGTAACTGAGATTCGTAGCTTCGTCGAATTGGCAAGCTACTACAGGCGTTTTGTTGAGGGATTTTCTACTATTGCAGCGCCTTTGACTCGGTTGACTCACGAGGATGTTCCGCTTTTACGGTCGGAGGAGTGCGAGAGGAGCTTTCTGAGGCTTAAGGAGTTGCTTACCCCCGCTCCTATATTGACTTTTCCAGTTGAGGGCGAGGGTTTTACTGTTTATTGTGACGCATCCGACATTGGTTTGGGTTGTGTACTGATGCAGGAGGTCATTGTTATTGCTTATGCGTCGAGGCCACTTATGTCGCACGAGCGCAACTACCCCACTCATGACTTAGAGTTGGCGGCGGTAGTTTTTGCACTTAAGATTTGGAGGCATTACCTGTATGGAGTTCGATGCGAGATCTATACTGATCACAGGAGCCATTAGTACATTATGAGCCAAAAGGATCTTAATTCGATACAGCGCCGTTGAATTTAGCTTCTGAAGGACTATGACCTCTCTATTCTCTACCATCCGGGCAAGGGAAATGTTGTAGCGGACGCCTTGAGTCAGAAGGCAGTGAGTATAGGTAGTCTAGCCTTTCTTTCTATTACAGAGCAACCATTAGCTTTGGACATCCAGTCCTTAGCTAACCGGATGATACAGAATGATATCTCTGATTCCCGGTGTGTACTTGCTCATGTGGATGCTCAGTCATCTCTGCTGGATCGGATTCGCAGCCATCAATTTGAGGATGAGGACTTAGTGGCACTTCGAGATTGAGTTTTGGGAGGTGACACTGTCTTGGATACCTTAGAATTAGATGGGGTTTTAAGATTTGGTGATCTACTTTGTGTTCCAAGAGTTGGGGGCTTGATTCAGATGATTCTTACCGAGGCCCATGACTCCAAAAATTCTATTCATCCGGGCACAGCTAAGATGTATCGGGACGTAAGACAGCACTACTGGTGGAGCGGCATGAGGAGAGATATTTCGAATTATGTATCGCATTGCTTAAGGTGTCAGCAGGTTAAGTCCGAGCATTTGAGGCCTGGTGGCGAGCTTCAGAGAATACCCATTCTTGAGTGGAAATAGGAAAGGATCACCATGGACTTCGTTGTAGGATTACCCCACACTTCCCGTGGTCTTGATAGTATTTGGGTCATCGTGGATAGATTGACCAAGTCAGCACACTTCATTCCAGTCCATACTTTCTATAGTGCTGAGAGGTTCGCTTGTATCTACATTCGAGAGGTGGTTCGTC
>NC_064283.1:74512357-74531198 GCF_019186545.1 Solanum stenotomum | reverse complement strand
TTCTTAGGTACATATATAAATTATTTTCTATTAATTGTTCTATTAGTTTTACATCTTTTATAGCTTCTGTCCAATATTGTAAATATTCGTAGTTCATTTTTTAATCTGTATCTTGTATTTCTAAATCATATAATTCTATTCTTTTGAGGTCTAGATCATGTAGGTCTATTTCATACCATTGTTGGTTTAATATATCTTCTGATTCGTCATCTTTAAATATTTTTTCCCATATGATTCTTCTTAATTCAATTATCTTTATACCTTTAAGTATATATAAGACTAAAGTTTTATGCATTTTATCATTTCATCATGCATATATGTATTCATGTTCTTTGTTATGTATGTTTTTGTTTTCAATTATTCCTTCCTATCATATTCACAACTGATTAAGATCATATTAGATCATTATGAACTAGATTATCTGTTTATCATGTTTTCCTGTCACTACTAGCATCGTACTTTAGCAGATACTTCCTTCTTATCAGCGCCTCAACTTTGTCTACTCTTCTACCATGGCTTTCCTCGCCTTACCGGTTTCAACACTAGGATGACACAATATAGAAGTTTTCTCTATGTTTCTATGTTTCTAATAAACTAGAAATGATGATTCAAATAAATCTAATACATAATAACTGACATAAACTTATTCAATCATATATATGATATTCAGGAATATATGAAATTAATTCTGCATATTTTTTGAACAATATACCATTGCCTCTTGCTAATCCATGATATCTGAAATATCTGATTGGATTTCAGATAGCTCCATTATCTTTTAAGTATTGAATATCTTAAGTATTTGAGAGTGTTTTTCTGAAAGCTTTTATTATATTCGGCTTAGCCTGCTCTACAATGTTTACAAATGAATGAATATATAGACAATGCAAGTTTACTATTTTAGATGATCTAATAATGCGTCTACTATTTACTTTATCACTTTGCATCTACTATTTACTTTATGTTGTACACTTTACGACTAATAAGCAAATAATTTACATCTTTATACTATTTGCCTTTATCTTGCCTGTCATCTATCTTGTATCTATCTTCTTTTCTTTATTATATGTTGAACGTCATTGTCTTCTTTTTATCTTGTCCTTTTTGTCTTCTTGTTCGTCGTGTCATTCTAGTTGGACATCTGAAATTATATTATCTTCTCCGTTACATTTTGAACATATGTGGTCAGGATATTTGTGTCCAATTAGCTTACAATAACTGATCAATAATTCTGACAAAATAAATCCTGCCTTTAATGCTCTTGTTGTAAGTCGTTCTTCTGTCTTAATAATGATAAGATCCATCGTTGGACTTCATCCATATTTGTTTTTCTTAGTTCTCGTGAATTTGAATATATCATTAACTAATCCCTAGAGTAGTAGCTCCAGATAGCATTTCCGTTTAAATAATTGTTTGCTAATTCTTGTATAATGGTTGATATACGAATTATTCTTTTATTGGCATAAAAACTTGGTATCTCCATTTTTTTTATCTCTACCTGTTGTCCGATATCATCAGGTATAATCATATCTTTGGTTAATCCTATCTTGAAAACTTGAATTGGAGGTTTTATCTCCTCGTATAATATCTCTGCTGGTGTTGTATAAAACTTTATATAGAATAGGTTTCCCTTGGTAACTCTTTTGTATGTGATAAATGCCTTACATAGTTATGGTATTCCACTTATTTCTTCTCCATCGTATGTATATACAATATTTAATAGTCCATAATTGTAACATGTTCTTACCAAATTGGTGTTAGTTTTTGGTTGTGCTATTAATTTGTCATAACCTTGTAATTTCTGGGTTAGGTAATCTTGATTTGATTCTTTGGTTGTAGTATATCTAGGGTTAAGGTTCAAATAGCTTTGAATTTTGTATATTTTTTTTATATAGGTTCTTGTGATATGGTTATGCATTTTTTTTCTCATTCTGTAGACTATCTGCATATGTAGAGGTTTGTGATTCTGTAGTCAATATATTTCTTGAAGTTCTTGGGGTAAATGGTTTTTCAAATAACTGGTTTAAGTTTGTATTCTTATGTTGTTTTTCACCAACTTGTTTGCTTGTACCTGCAGCTGTATTTAAACAAACATTATGGGTTTTAAGCTGTTTCCCAACTTCACCTTTTAGCTCTGGATTTTTAAAGTCTTTCGATTGACTTAGCTCCGCATTTTTACAGTCATACTGCTGACTAGCTTTAGACTTCAGATTATCTTCATAATGTCTTTAACTTTTGTATCTCATTGTCCGTACTGTCCACTTTTATACAAAGTGTAGTAATGACTTTGAATATATCTCTTCGGTTGTATTTTGTTTCTCAGTTTGAGTAGCTTTGTGTTTATAAGTAATCTACAATAACATTCTTATCAGTTCTTATTACTTCAATAGTAAATGTAAAATTTAATATATTTAATACCAATCTTCTTATTTCTTTTGTCGTCACTAAAACCTGTATTTTTCTTGTTAGCCACCATTTTACTTGTGTGTTTTTTGTCCTTATAATAAATTTGTTATATACAATATATGGTTCAAATGATAATAAACATTTATATACTGAATATAATTCTTTTCTGTTTATTTCCCATTTTATTTCTGTATTAGTAAATGTGCCTGATAATATCTACAATGATGTTTTATCTTATCTTCATCATACCTATATTTTAAGACTCCTCCATCTTTTTTCACTGGCATCTGATTCTACTATATAAATAATTTTTTTGTTTTTATCCGGAAAATATAGTTTAGGTAGGTTCTTACATAATAGTTTTACCTTTTGTATTTGTATTTGGTCTTTTTTATCAAACTGATATTCTATATCTTTCTTTAATTTTTGTTGTAATGGTTTTAAATTCTCTACTAATTTTGTTATGTATTCTCTTACTTGATTTACTAGTCCTAAAAATGATTGTAATTTCTCTTTTGTATCTAGTTGTTTATTTGAGTTAATTATTTTTTGTACTATAGCTGTTTTCATTTTAATTCCATTTTTATCTATTTGTATTCCTAGGAAATCTATTTGTTTTTTCATTATGTCTGCTTTCTTTTTACTTAGGCTTATGCCTGAATATTCTATAATATGTATAAAATTTTCTAATAATCTTATATGTTCATCTTGTGTTTTGGAATATAGTACTAATCTTCTTTCGGTCTCAAAGGGTTATATCATGATATATCATTCCGGTCTCAATTGCACTAACACAAAGCAATCCACAACCTTAATCGAAACTTCTATTTGTAGAAAGTTTATCATTTAACCAAGTAATCCTAAATTATCGCTTATCGGTCCCAAATCGAGGAATACAAGTCAAACACGATTATCAACCTAATTTTCCACTTCACATATTCTATTTTCAAGCAATTCACGAAGATTGGAAGCTATGATTTAGCGTGTACTCTAAACCCATAAATTCAAACATAAAAACTAGATTGAATCTATTTTATGAAATCCAATATGGAAATGAGGAATTAAAAAGGCAATAGAGCAATACATCAAATACCCAATTCTGCTGTCTATTTCTAGCACAAAATCCCCAATTTAACACATGCAATTACACCATTATTTCTAGCAATTAAGAACAAGGATGTGAAGAAGGGTAAAAGAAATTACTAAGATAGAACACAATCTACAATTCCACAACTAAAATGTGAGGTAACTTGCCTTTAATGTCTCAACACAAAAATTAAGAAAAATATAAAATCTACTTTTAGATGACAATTTCTATCTCTAAAATTTTCTCTCTATAACAATTCTTGGGTGCTTAATAATACTCCACTCTAGACCTATATTCTGAAATTTGGGTCCAATGCTATAGAATGTCCAATTTTTCCCTTGTCTGGATAGGTGGGCATCTCTTAAGTAGAGTGGAGATTGTAAAATAGATTGCAGCAAAACCATCGTCAAAGTCATAAAAGTGACCTCTACCTTTTTTGCCTCATTTACAAAAATGAACATTGCCTGGTTTCTTATGCGACCAGTTGACTTTTTCACTTAAGCGAACCTTCTTCCGTAGGTGAGGGATATGAGGCTTATTTTCTGCCAGGTTTTTGCTTCGTTCCCATTTTTGTGAATAATTTTCCATCCCAGCAACAAACACATGAAATTAAGACAATTCAAAGGACAATTAGCCTCTTTCTCTACTTTGAGTATCACAAAATCATAAGAAAAGAGCATCAAATAAGTACAAATTCAGTACTCATCACATATCACCAATGAATATGAAGCTATTTGTTTACAACCGATAAATAAGGATACCACGTTTGTCATTACCAAGTCCATGTTACACTTTATCAAATCGGGAGGATTATTTGGGGTTCTGAAACACGAAGATCCTAATGAGCATCTCTGCAAGTTCGTTAGTGTGGTTAATAGTTTTTTGATAAAGGGTATATTATAAGAATCAATGCGGTTGAGGTTATTTCCTTTTTATAAAGGGGAAGTGACTAGGTGGTTGATTGAATTTCCAAGTAAGTGTATCACCTCGTCCGGAGAATTGATTAAAGCTTTCCTAGAGAGGTTCTTTCCTCCATCTAAAGTAATGAGATTTAAAAAAGATATTCAGAATTTTGAAAGAATGAAGGGATAAGCTGCTTGTAGATAGTTGTTATTCTTAAAAAGGGTGTTATTGTAATTTCCAAGACATGGTTTCCCCAAGGAGCTACTATTGCAATATTTTTACCAAAGTGTTTATGTGGTGAATAAAGGTTTGGTTGATCATCTCATTCGGGGGAGCATAGTTAAGCAACCATTCGTAGAAGCGTAAAGGTTTCTTGATGAGATGACAAAAATTAACCAAGCTTGGTACATACGTGAAGATTACATGTCACTTCCACACTTACGGACGCTTAAGGAGAAGGAAGAGTAAAATAAATAGCATGGAAAAATCATTGCTAAATTGATTTTTCAACTGGAAATGTTATCCGAACATGTTACTGGAAATGGGGAAAATTCAATTAATGCAATGTCCTAAAGAGTATATGATGATGGTGTTTACATGAGAGGTTGAAAATAAGAGGGTTTTTGGCCAGGTTATCCAAGGCTTGCTGGAAATCAAGGTTGGACCAAAACTAATAATTAAATTTGGTAGGAAAGGGAATGTGAAGATGCTACATATATATGAAGCCTTTAAATCCACATGATCTGATGAAGACATCAATTAATGATTTGTTAACTAAAATCCTCAACAACTTAGTAGGTTCAGATATGATTTTTCAAGGGATGGAGAGTGGCGTTTCTGCTTTGTCTACCAACGTAATCTCACATTCATCCTCTATTTAGTCTTATGAATAAAAGATGGGGCAGCTGACTGCTCTTGTGTATGATAATCCCTATGAGAACTGGTGAATCATGCGAGCTTGTTAGATATGTGGGGTAGAGGGCTCCTACTACCCCCTTTGAGTGATCCAGCCTTTTCTTCGCTTCGGTAGTGAATCACCTACTAAAGGGGCATGCCTGCATGCCTTATTCAAGACTACTAAGGTAGGTGGCGGACTGTCAATGTATCATGTAAATGAGAATCAGAGGTATCCTATCCAAGTTTCAGCCATAGTTACTAGTACTTGAACGACTTTGCAAGAAATACCAACACTCGATATTGTAGATGCTCACGGGGTGATTGTCGATGATTAATCACCTAAGGGAATGGATAAGACATAAACAAAAATAGTTGAAGGTGATTCATAGGCATTTACAAAGGAAGGTAGTATTGATGCCTCATCTAAATTGCCTCAGATTAAGATAAAGCTTAATTTATCTCAAAGATTGAGGAAGAAAAATGACAATGCAAAATTGGAAAAAGTTTGTGGAAATAGTGAATGATTTGAAAGTGAATATCCCATTGGTGGATGTCTTGACCAAAATGTCGGGTTATGCCAAATATATGAAAGAATTGGTGACAAATAAGATGGTGATAGACTGTGAAACAAGTGAAATGCCACAGACTTATGGTGTGGTAATGACAAAGAATGCAGTCAAGAAAGATGATAGGGGAGCTTTCACTATTCCATGCACTATTGGTGCGTGTAATTTTGAAAAAGCCTTATCTGATATTGGTGCAACTATACATTTCATGCCACTAATGATATTAAATAATCTTGGTCTTGAGGAACCGCAACCAACAAATATGTGGATCTTAATGGCTAACCATTCAATAAAGAGGCCGATTGGTGTGGTCTATGATGTGCTAGTGAAGGTTGACAAATTTTTGTTCCCCTCTTATTTTGTAGTGCTTGATTGTGAGATTGATATTCATATGTCAGTTATTCTTGGTAGACCATTCTTGGCAACAAAAAAAACTTTCGTTGATGTGGAAGGTAGTGAGTAGAAGTTCTGAGTTAATGATGATGTAGTTAGTTTCAACATTCATAAATCCACCGAACAGGTCAGTGAGCTCCATTCTTACATCATCCAGGGAGTTCCTCTATCTACACGACCTATGTCCACACACTCAGCTCGAGAGTGTGAGTGGGGTTAAGGCGTAGGCTGGTCTTCATGCGGCAAATGGGTTTTTCGAGAGGAAATCATTTGAAACAGGGTAAGTTGCTCGAGAGAGAGCTTATCCCGCTTAAAGTTTACCCTAGTCACAATTATTCTATGAATCTTTTATCTAAAGCATATACCCAATAATCTAGCTTAACCCGTATTCCCGTCACATCCCAAGGATCCCCTCTCGTTAATTAGAAATCTTTGATTATTTTGCTGTTTTTATTTACTAGTGAGAAAACCCCCATTGTTAATTGACACTCTTGTGTCCCCTTTTAATTTACAATGTTTTTAATCGTTAATGTCTTTAGCTACGACTAGTTAGAACTAAATTGTATTTTTCTAATGTCTTTAGCTACGACTAGTTAGAACTAAATTGTATTTTTCTATTTATTCTCAAAACCACTCACTTGGGAATGATCGCAACCCTTGGTTGGGTTACTAAATTATTATATGATCGTAGACACTTGCATCGGAAGTTTGGTCTTGATTATGCAAACATCAGTCTCTAGTGAAGCCAAGGAAGGTATGACCTCGAGCATTGATTCCCAGACAGATGGTGCAACGGACATGCAAACTTCACCCAGGCTTAGCCTGGCAGGATGACTTTTCCCCTTCCTCTCTATTACTTTTTATACTATATCTGTTTTGGCTACATTTGAGGAGAACTGCTTATTTTGGTAGGTGGGGTGAGGTATTTTCATACCTACCTATTGTGACTATTTTGTGCATATTGGTTCTATATTGATGATGTTTTTGTGGATTTTGAGTCAATTGTTGATATATATCTTGGTTGTTCAATTGTGTTGCGAATGTTCTTAGCTTGTAGCCCATTGCTTTGATGTGAATAGTGGTTTTGAACTAATTTTAAAAGTTTGCCAGTTCTTGTGTGTATGATTGTGGTTGTTCTTATGCAAATTTGAATGTCGGTTGTGATCAATACCGATGACTTGAATAGTGCTCCTAATTGAATGAAACGAATGTGCGACTACGATGAGGCAAACTAAGTTACATAGTGAATATGTTAAATTTTAGCATCTCGTTGTGTCTAGCCGGTTGTCTAATGAGTCTCTTGTAATGAGCATTGCACGCTAGCTAGAAAGTGTGGAATCTTGTTTGATATTGATACCAATGCCTTGTGTGGTGAGGTCATCTTGAACATTGCATTTGATGACACTTGGAACTTGCCTCGTTAGTACGAATGATTGAGTGAAGCGAACAATTGAAATGATCTTAGGCTAGAATTTTGAAGAGTGAACCAATTTTACCATATACCTCTTTTTTGGCCACCCTTGTGAGAAGTGTGAATCTTGTTTTGGCACCCATTGAGCCTATCCTTTTCTTGGAAGAAACTTGAGCTACTTTGATGTCTTTATCCATTTACCCTTAATCTTCATGAAGTTTTTGGTTGTTTGAATAGTCAAAGCCTAAGTTGGGGATGTGATGAAAAAGAAGGAAAATCAAGAAGTGTGAATAACTCCCCCTTTGATGGACTGTTTTGAAAAAGATGGAACCCCTCCATATAAAAAAAGAAAACAAAAAGAAAAGAACAAAGAAAGGAAACAGACTGAAAAAGAGCAAGAATTGTGGAATAAAGTATGTGAATATGTGACAACAAGTTTGATCGCCTAAAGTTACGGGACCTGGGAGGCTGATGACCAATGCAAAATCGTGATGGAAGATAAGAAAGGGCGGATCGCCGAACCACTCGGCGAGCCCTACTTAAACCGTCGACTGAACTTTCATTCCAAATTTTGGGAAAGTATAATTTGGATTTTAAAAGGGATTTTGGGGAGTTCTCTCCCACATAATGCAATTCCCATTCTAGAGTTAAAGTTTTCTCTTAGTTTTGTAGTTCTTATTGTAGACTTTGAGAATTTTTAAGCTTAATTTTGATGATTTGCAAGTGGGTTACTAAATTTCTTCAATTTGGAACATTGTAAAGACTTGGTAACATTTACCCTGTTCATGGTGAATCTATTTGGTAATCGTTTCCTTATTTTTATGATGTGTGGCTGAAACCCCAATTCTTGGGGTGTGATTATTTGATTATGGGTTGAATAAGCTCATGGGTATTGTTAATTACTAATTTAAATGCTATATTGAAGTGGGTTTAATCATTAGTTGTGTTTTAATTTATGAATTGTAGTTGCAAATGCAACTCTAACTTTGAGTTCTTAGCTTGCTTGAGAGAGAGGTTTTGGAACCAAAGCTCTTGATTAATGGTTTGTAGGTATTGGGTTGATATGGGTTCAGCTTGAGAGAGTTAATATTAAACCTAATCCTACCCATCTTTCTTGAGGGAGAGGATGTATTCAGGTTGTGGGTTGTTCATAATTGCTAAGATTGTTGATGTTCGAAATAAATCACTTGAAACGTGATAGTTGTTTGAGAGAAAACTATTTCAATCATAGTCCAACCTACCCACTGATATGTAGCTATATGTTAGTAGTTTCAATTTCCCATATAGTGAAATTATCCTATAATCAATCACATCCCGAGAATTCCTCTTTATATTGTTATTTTCTCTTGTTTGATTGCATTATAGCTGATAATTACAAACCAAAAACCCCCACTTGACATTCGTTGTCACCCCTTTAGATTTGTTTACATGTCTTTTTTGATAATTTCTATTCCTATAACTATTTGGACCACCTTTGTACTTGATAACTGAATTTGAACAAGTACTGCTCCCTATAAGTTCGACCACTACTGTTCGTTGGGTTTTATACTGCTTAACGATTGTTCGCACCTAAAATTGGATGAGGTGTGCTTGAAATGTTAATCACCATCTTATGAGGGTGCTACTTGGGAGGCCTAAGCCGATATGATGTCCCGATATCCTTATCTTTTCCTCCTATTCTAGCTTGAGGTAATGAGTTCCTCTTGGTTTGCCTATGTTTGAAGTCATGTGTGTTTTATGTGTTTCCATGATTTCCTTAAATTGCATGTTCATGAAAAAACCTTAAGTTTTGAAGAAAATGACTTTTGTTATTTATTTTCCTCATGTTATTGTGAATCGAGTATGAGTTGCCTATAGACTTCATGAGATGAGTTGTAGAATATTCCTAAACTTAGAGTGAAGATTTCCTCCTTGAATATGTGCTTTGAGTATAAATTGTATTTAGGCTCCATGAGATTGTGTTGAGCATTGCTTTTGAGTTTGGAGATGGTAGTGCCTCCTTAAGTGTCCGAAATCTGAAAATTTCATGCATTTTGGGTTGTTAGATGTAGTTCCTACTCCGTTACGGTACATTGAGTATGTTGAGCTTGGAGTTGAGGTTTCCTCCTCATTTGTGTGCATTTTGATGAGTTGCATGCATGATGGGTTGCTAGTCTTTAGTCTTTTCCTTTAGAAATGTTCCAAAAATCTCATTCGAGAACGAATGATCCCTAGGGAGAGATAATGTAATACACCAGATCCGAAAGAGGGAACATAGCAGCTTTTCAGCAAGTTCTAGGTGCCATCGACGGTGGTCAAGCGAGGTTCGTAGGTTGGACCACGAACCGTAGGTGGGTTCGTGTAGAGGGCCACCCAAAAACCTCCATGCCAAATCTATGACTGGACTCATGGACCGTAGGTGGGTCCACGGTCCATGGTCCCGGGGTCCGTGGGTCAAGACCAAATTCTCTAACAACGAACAACGACTGACCACGGTCCGTCAGTCGTGGTCTCGTGGTTGCGAGATTGCAATTATTTTAGGGGCTTAAGGGTCTTTTCTAGTTTTAATTAAATCATTGTGGTGTCATTTTGCCTAAACCTAGACAACCTATATTAGTATTTTAAACCCCCTAAATTCACTCAATTCCCAAAAAGAAAACCCAAACACTCTCTCAAATATTTTCTCTCTAGAAGGTAGAAGAAGAAGGAAGAGATTGAAGTTAGGTCAACATCAAGTATACTAATCTTCAAGATTTTGTGGGCTTTGTGACTAAGGTATGATGGCTTTGCATCCATGGGATCCTTTATCCCATGGAGTCTCCTAGAATTCTCCAATTGTGAAATCTAAATCCCCAGTACTAGTTATGGTTTCTTCTAATATTGTGGATTATGATGAATGTTGATCAAAATAGTTGGATTATGATTGAATTGATAGAATTGCATGTTTTTAGGATGAAGTTACATGTAACCATCCTATGATTCTTGGGTAGAGTTGATATGATTTGGGTTGATGTCATGAAGGGAAACTTTGTGGGTTAGTTATGTCCTTATAGGATAGATGAATTGTGATTAGAATTGCTTGATATTGAAGCATAGATGATGATCATGAGATGTAGTGCTTTGAGAGTAAAGTCTAGACTATGTATTGTTGATTGTTGATTATATGGTGTGGAAGAGATACTTCCACAATAAATTGCTATACATGATTGAATGTGTGTGAAAGGTTTACACACATAAAAGATTCTAGGTTGAAAGGATTTCTCACCTAAAATGAATCTAGACTAAAATGCTAAATGAATGATGAGGCTAGAGGCGACTACCCTTGACCTTTAAATTGAAGGATATGTGGTGATTTCCCATGCTCCTTAGAATTGAACAAGTGGTGATTCCCCACGTTCTTATTATGATGAATGGACATGGAGGCAAGTACCCATGATCCTTATGAAATGATGTGGAGGCGTGTACATGTGCCATATGATGTGATTGTGGAATGTCATTTATGATATCATCCCATATTCTTGCCTACATTCTTGTTAAATGTATGGTCCGGCGACATTGATTCTCACACTCGTGGCTAGGTTCATAGTTGCTCAAGGAAATGAAGCTTTGGTGAGTGCTCATAGCTTTCGAGGATGGAACCACTCCTTTTCTTTTATGTATTTGTTTTCATGTTGGACTATTGTATGGGCTGCATCCCAAGATTTTATCTCTTATGTTAGATGGTTTGAGACAATGATGCTCGACTTCCTCTTGTTTTATAAAAGAATTTGATTGTATTGAAATGTTTTTAAATTTCCACACCTTTTCTATCACTCTATGTTATGATATGCTATGTGGCTCGTATGAGGCCTCTCGGGGTCTTATACGCCTTGTTAAGTCTAGGGGGCTAGCCCTGGGTCGTCACACATATACACTCATATCTTCAGTTGTTTTAAAGAAGCCACCTAGAAAACAAATAAGATAACTCAACTACAATAAAATTAGTTTACGAATACACTTCAATAAGAAAATTCTAAACACTTCCTAGCAGCGACGCAATTTTTGATAATTCTCAACTACACTTCATCCAATTCAAAGTATAGGCGGTCACTAACAAGTATAAACCCAACTAAGAGTTGGGTCGATCCCATAGGGAGTGATACAGTAGAGAATTCAATTAAGAAGTAAAAATGTGTCCTAATTGTTTTTAGAAGTAAAGGTTTCGCTGCATTAAAACAAATTACAAATGTTCAACGATTAATATCAAATTGGGGGGATTTGGTTACCAATTTAACACAAAAAATTACATAACACACGAAGTAAACAAGTAGAGATTGGACCTTAGGAATGTGATCATTTAAATGCTAATTTCGCGTAATGGGTGACAACTAATTGCTTAAAGTTGTTGAATCTCAATGGGTAGGCTAGGTTCTGAATACAATAGTCATTTCTAAATAAACAATTGCATTACAAGTAAGTTCTCTTGAACCTCAACAAGCTTCACACTAACAAACAACCCAATTCCTTTACTAACCCAGTCTTTCAAGCGGGTTTGTAAAGATGCAATCAAACCCATTTTCTCACGCTACATTTTAAAGACGAAATCAATACAACTATCAGTCGATCATTTTACTTTATTAGTTCTTTCTCAAGAAAGAAAAAAGAACTAAGCTATAATTGAATTTGCAATTACAATTCCTCAACTAAAACATGAACAATTAATTGAACCCTCTTCAAAACAATATTAAAGTCAGCAACTAACAACACCCATTAGCTAATTACCGCATTCGACTACATAATAGAATCCTAAGGTAAGGGATTTTATCAAAGCCTAATGAAAGCAAGAAATCGTTACCAACAAAGTTTTCCATTTGATTTTTTACTGATCTGCAATCCGTAAATGTTGAAATCAAAGCTAAAATCTTATAATCTCTAAATCTAAATAGCAAAGTCTACCAAATATCAAATTATTCTGAAACTTTTGGCAAGCTTGATTACTATCACCGATCCATTCAGTGTATCGCTAAATTGCTCTTTTCATCACCAAGTTTGTTTGTTTCATGGGCTATTTTGTTGGAACTTTAGGCGAGCTGGTGGCCCAATCAGCCAGTTGCCAAGTGGATTCTGCAAGCCCCGACTTCTCTTTTGTTTAAATTTTTAAAATTTTGCATTCCTTTTTTCATCATAATGTCATTGCCTCACTATAAAGCATTTATTGCTACATATCAACATATTAACATCAGTTATGAGCGTAAAATAGGAATTGAGGATACCAAATCCTTGAGTAATAAGCTCTAAATTAGTCAAAATCCCTCACTCATCAGCTAGTTATTGGTTGTAGAGTTTGTCTAGATTATCGCAAGTTGAATGCATGAGAAGAGAACGATCACTTCAGAATGCCATTTCTGGACCAAATGTTAGATCGTCTTGCTGATAAGGGTTGATACTATTTTCTATATGGCTATACATTTGGATTTTTATAGCTCGGGAACATAAAGACAAGACTGCTTTCAATGTATTTTAACTGTTACATGATGTCCATCTTCTCAGACATGGTGTAAGATACAATTGATTCTTTTATGGATGATTTTCCCATGGTAGGTGACTACTCGTTTTATGATTGCTTGGACCATTTAGGGGTTGTTCTGAAACATTGTGAGTAATGTAATATTGTGCTAAATTGGGAAAAATGTCATTTCATGGTGAAAGATGATATTGTTATAGTTAATTGGATCTCTCACTAGGGCATTGAGGTTGATTTATCAAAAATCGAAGTAATTGAAAAGTTTCCCCCAACTATCTTTGTAAAGGGTTTTAGAAGCTATCAAGGACAAGCTAGGCTTTTATCGAAAATTTATCAAAGATTTCTCAAAAGTAGTGCACCCATTATGCAAGTTACTTGAAAGGGAGAAAAAGTTTGAGTTTGATGATTCATATAAAAGATCATTTCTGTGCCGATCATTATTCCACTGGATTGAGGACAAACATTGAAAGTTATGTGGGATACTAGTAGGGTTGAGCTTGGAGTAGTTTTAGGGAATAGGCATTAGAAGTTTCTTTGTAACGTCCCATGGTTACACCCTAGATGTAACATGGTGTATAGGACCCCCTGAGACCCATAAAAGACACTTAACATTCATAACATAAGACATAGAAACAAAGAGGTAAAGAAATAAATGTCAAGTCTAAAAAGTTTTTATAAAAGTAAAGCGGAAGTCTAAACACTTTGTCTCAGTAGTAATCTAACACAATAGAATGAAATTGGGCCTAGCCCATACTTCGTGTAAAAAACTAAAAATAAGAAAGAAGACTGAAAACAATGAATATCAATCCTCGAAGCATGAGGACTCACCAAAAGCTCGGAAATCTCCCAAGTTAACCTCTAGCCACGAAACTAAGAAACCCGACTATCGGACCCTACAGTTGGGGAAATGTAGGCAAGAGTATGTGTTTCTACAAAACAATGTACCAAGTATGATAGCCATGAATATAAACATTTAAGTCATGGTAAAATAGGATATTTTCATGGGCATTCAATGATCAACCGAACATATGAAACTTGAGAGTTAGAAAGAATCAGTCATAAAACATGATCAATACAAGTGAACATCATCTTAAAACATACTTATGATACTTCTTGAAGTAACCTTGGTGCATCATAACTTTATTCGCTTGTGGGAAGTAGCCTTAACTGACATGTAAGACCAAGTGATCTAGCAACATGGAATCCGGTGTCTATCCCACACCAAAAAGAGATGTCCTACATGACACGGTAAGGACCATGAACTTCTAGCTATTGTCGATCCACTAGCTAATGTGTAACGACCCGAGAGCACCCCCTAGTCATAACACGGCGTACTCAACACCAAAGGGGTCTAATACAAGCCTATTAGTATTCATTACATTCGACATATAGAAATAGTGCAGAATTAAAAACTTTATTTAAAACCCAACTATCAAAAACTCATCTATAAAGCAGTAGAATACTAAGTCTCACATGGCCATCTGAGACAAACTTTAACAAGATAGGGTCACGACCCTTTACAATCGAAGTATAGACAAAAGTCTTAAAACATAAGAACTAGAAACAATAAAAGTCCTTGTCCTCGACATATGAGGACATACCATAAGAGGTCTTGAGAGAACTCTAATCCCAAACTTCACTAGTGAATGCAATCAAATGCCGGAACCTACACTTGTAGTAAAAAATAAGAAAATATAGGTTAGCACCCAAAAATGTACCAAGTATGATAACTGTGCAAAAACGCGTTTTAAAATGGACATTTGGTGTGGAAGTCATGGTTTTATGCAATTTTTGTAAAACTTCATGAACATTGATCAAAGAGTTATATTATAAGACACATCCAATGGACTGTGGATGGGTTGACGGACCGTACTGGTCATCCATCAATGGTCGCTGTGGCTTTCACTTGGGGACCATGACCCACAGAGGCCATCCACGGGCCGTGGATGGACCTACGGGGTGTGGTCCCATTCCGTGGTCCAGCAAGTTTGGGCCATCCTTGAGGATTCAAGGGGTCTTGGGGGTTAGACTTAGGGTCCTCCTCAAGGACCCCAAGGTTGGTCCAAGGGGAGTCGGACCTTGACGTTTAACCGCTAAACCCTTTAACCTTGACTCGGGACAACATAAAACCACTTCAAAACTCCTGAAAAACACAAACACACACACGTTAGGCTCTAGTTTAACCAGTTCATTTTTAGGGTCGTTACATTATCCCCCACTTAGGAACATGCGTCCTCGAATGACACTTTAAACATATTAAGGGGTAACGAATGAAGACTAGCAGCCCACAATCATGCATGCAACATCAATATAAATGCGTACAACTAGGATGAAACATCAACTGCACATCAATAAGCTTAAAACACAACAAGTAGGTAGGAACTACTTCCTACAATTTCATTATGCATCAAAACTTCACATTTCTCATTACATTGGAGGTACTTCCTTCTCCAAATCACATCATTCTCATCACAGCATCATTAGGCACATCGTACAATTTTCTCATAAAAGCACATTATGCAACTCTTTCATAAAAACACATTTAGGCATGTTCAACAAATCAATTCATGAAACATTTAGGCAACTCACATAGATGCATATCAACATGAGGAACACAATTTGAAAACTCATTTTTCTCATTTAAACAAGAATTCAACTAGAACATGCACAACATTAGGAGACCATGGAAACTCAATATCACACATGACTCCAAAACATGAAACAAGCTACAAGGAACTCTTGGTCACAAGCTTGAATACGAATAGAAGGAAAAGAGATAAGGATATCAACACTCCCAACAACCTTATTACTCAACATACCATCCCCCACTTAGGAGAAAACACAACTAAGGCTATCATAGAACAACATAAGGATCTCATCACCACAAAAAGGATCTATAACTTACCGGTACCTTCATCTGGATTAGCTCATTTGTCTTTGTTAGCTTGAATCACATAGAAACGGTTCTTCTTTGGAGCATTGGGATTCGGGCCATCACAAGAATCTTGTTTGGCCTCCCTTCTTCTAGTCGTAAGAGTAGGATAATTTCTTGCGTGATGATCACTTTTGCCACACCCATAGCACCAACTAGTACCAGCTAGGCACTTCACATGATGCCTCTTCCCACAAGTGGCACAAAGAGGTTAAGAAAATTGAGATCCACCACCTTTCTCTTCACTAGCCTTAGTAGTACTTGAAGAAGTGGTTATGAGCTCTGTTCTTGAACCTAGGTTGACCATGCTCATCGAATCTACCCCTCTTCAAATCCCAATTCACACTTTTATGTTTGTACTCCTCAATAGATTGAGCATACACAACAAGTCTAGAGATATTCATATCATCATTGAGCATCGTCATATGACACTCTTCCTTAACTAGGTCGGATACACCGGTAACAAACCTACTCATATCATCTCTAGGGTTAGACACCAAGGATGGACCATACTCAGACAATAGGGTAAACTTTAAGGAATACTCCTCCACACTCATACTACCTTGCCTAAGGTTTATAAACTCCTCCACCTTTACCTCCCTCTTCTCACAGGGAAAGTGCTTACTAAGGAAAGCACCCTTAAACTCCTCCCATTCTATAGGATCCGCTTCAACCGGTCTATTGGTTTTTGATTGAGTGAACCACACTTGGGCCAAATCTTTCAATTAGTAGGAATCCAATTGCGCCTTCTCCCTAGAAGATGCTCCCATAGCATTGACTATCTTATAAATTTCATCCAAGAATTCTTGTGGATCTTCTCCCACTCTAGAGCCAAGAAATATAGGAGGATTCATCCTTAGAAAGTCTCTCAACTTTGAGGCCACGGTACTCTCATTAACATTCACCCTAGGCCGCACATCTCTATTCACTTGAGCCGTCATGGCTCGGGCTAGGGTTAGAAAAGTTGTTCTAATCTCTTCATTAGTCATATCCAACGAAACCACCGGAACTTCATTCTTTTGATTACCAAGAGGAACTTGGTCACCTTGATCACCTTGGGGAGGAACTCCCTCATTCACTAATTTTTCTTCCACTCTCCTTGCGAGCGTCCTTCTTGTATTCATATGCTATGAATACAAGAGAAGGATTAGGAAAAGGACACTTATAGAACTAAACTCTAAGGCAGGACTTCAAGAATATGAAAAAGTGTAACTTTCTATCGTCCTATAGCCTCTCGCTCATAGATGGGTTGCGACTCACACAGACTAACAAGACTCTACTAGACGTGGCTTGTGAGACATCAACCCTAAAACCATTTCAAAAATCTTATGCCCTCATACCAAGTTTATCACGACCCGAGAGCAGCCCCTAGTCGTAACACGTTGTACTCGACCCCGAAGGGGTCTAATACAAGCCTCTTACCATTCATTACATTCGACATATAGAAATAGTGCAGAATTAAAAGCTTTATTTGAAACCCAACTATCAAAAACTCATTTATAAAGCAGTGGAATACGAAGTCTCACATGTTCATCTTAGACAAACTTTAACAAGAAAGGGTCACCTTCCTTTACAATCGAAGTATAGATAAAAGTCTAAAAAAATAAGAACTAGAAACAATAAAATTCCTTGTCCTCGACACATGAGAACATACCAAAAGAGGTCTTGAGAGAACTCTTATCCCAAGCTTCACTAGAAAATGCAATCACTTGCCGGAACCTACACTTGTAGTAAATATAAGAAAATATGGGTTAGCACACAAAAATGTACTAAGTATGATGACCATGCGAAAACATATTTTAAAAGAGATATTTTGTTTGGAAGTCATGCTTTTATGAGATTTTTGTAAAACTTCATGAACATTGATCAAAGAGGCATATTATAAGACACAACCAACATACAAGTCACATTTTTCACATTTAGACACAATAGCATATAACCCTTTACCTTCACCTTGAGACTCCATCTCAAGTAACCCTCAAGTTCTATCTTGTGCAATGTATGGATAGTGTCCCATACCACCACCCACACTAAAGCACCACCTTAAGGTCACCAAAAGTGAACTTACCATTCATCCTTTCCACCTTTACATAATAAAACATTTAAAAGACACAAGCATCACATTAAGACCAACATCTAAGACAACTCTAAGTCATACTTGTACAATGTGCAAGTAGCATCCCATAATACTACTCACACTAAGTACTCCTTTGAAGTCACCGTAGACAAGGCAAATTCATATACAATAGACATGACAAGGAAGTAACTCATAATACAATCCAAGTATAGCATGCATCTATACATTTAAGCATGTAAGCCAACATTCTTCATTAGATTCATTTAGGACACATTCATGCATTTAGAGGACTTTCATACACTAGTCATTAAGACTTAGAGAACTCACTATAGCCCCTTCAAAGCCTACTCGTGCAATGTATAGATAGCATCCCATACTCCTACCTACACTTTGTAGTCCCCAGTGCAGATAGTAGTTGGGTCTGTCCTATTCAGTCTGTACCTATGAAAGGTTGGATTACGATGGTTCCTAATGCAAAAAATGAGCTTGTCCCAATGAGTCCAGTGACTGGATGGAGAGTATGGACTACCACAAGCTAAATGCCTGGATAGAAAAAGATCACTTCCCGATGCCGTTCATGCACTATAGATGCAGGATCGTCTTGCTGGTAAAGGTTGGTATTGCTTTGAAGATGGTTATTCGGGCTACAAACAAATCTCCATAGCTCCGGAAGATCAAGAGAAAACC
>NC_064283.1:74465375-74512257 GCF_019186545.1 Solanum stenotomum | reverse complement strand
TCAAATCAACTCAAGCAACACAAGCAAGTGGAAACTTTATTCACCGACTCATAATGCATAAACCACATAGGCCTTTCGCATGTTCATAGGAGGAACTACCTTCTCCTAATCATGACATGATATTTATCCCTTTTATATCATCATAGGTCTAATGTGCAATGGCTTTCAATTGCAAACATAGACATGATCAACATTTCCACTCATGAGGCAATTAAGCAATTCATACTAGTTGCACCCTAACATGAGGATTACAGATCATCTACTAGTCTTATCATTTAATCATCATACTATTAAGAACATACATGTCATTACCATATTTAGTTATGTTCAAGAAGGGACTACCTTCTGCTAGTCACAACATACACACATGGCATCATAAACTCATAAGCAAGCATTACAGAAAGGTCAATTCATTTAAGGAGAAATTCTCAACTTCTAACCTAAGCATGCTCATACTCTCTTCCTCATGAAGTCAAGAGGGCATTCACCATATAAAGATGCATATTGACATGAGAGACATGAATTTTACTACTAAAATTCCATTTTTATGTAATAAGAATCCCTCAAAACATGCATGACATAGTGTCTTGTAGGACATGCATAACATACGGAGATCATGCAACTCATAATCATATGCAAGACTCCAAAACATGATGAAGCTACTAGGAACTCTTTGGTCTCAAGCTTGAACGAGAATGGAAGGAAAGGATAATGATATCAACAATCATACTGCTCACTTATCATCCCCCACTTAGGGTAAACCTATCTAAGAGCACATTAAACTAACCAAGAGAACTATCACTTATCAATTAAGCACAACGTCCTCCTCTTGGGATCAAGTTATGCAAACTCCTTTAATCATTACTTCTTTCATCTCTAAGGTAGGAACCATTCTCCACTAAATCTTCACCTAAAGTGGTTCTCAACATGGAGAACTCAAGGAAGTTCAATGTAGAAATATTAAGGGCACTCAAAACCATACCATCTAGGCACATTATCCCCCACTTGGGCTGAGCTTAATCAATTCTTTATCACATCATACCCTTATCACCACCCTTGGTGTAACTTTCAGCTCAACCATGCCTAGGTATTATCGAAACACCCTATTGAATGACCATACTTAAGATCAACTTTACAAGTTAACTATCCTCTTTAGAGTTGGTCAAATTCTATTCTCTTGTCCTTCCCAGGAACTAAGGGGTACATGCAACTCTCCAAGTTAACCTTAGAGCAAAAAACTATCCCAACTCATGGAACAAAGCACCTTTTTCCACTCTTAGGGAAAGCATATACAAGAACTCTGATTCACAGAAGGACAACCATGAAGCATTACTCATAAGAAAAAGGCAACTTTCAACTCACACTAGTTACCACATTCCTTCAAAACTCCTCAAGTCTACACCATGACTTTCTACTATCATTACCCATCACCATAAAGCAACTCATCATCCTAAAAAGGATTTCATTCTTACCATAACGACTCTTATTATATGAGAACTATACCACCATACAACATTTTCAATGTAATGCTCCCAGCCTTATAGGTCACACATACCCATGATTGGCATCACAATACGATTTCCAATCTACCTTCGTATCTACTCATATAGTCACCACATCGTAATAAGCGTTAAAACTCACATTTTCTTCCCTCAAACCTTGCAACATCACCCCTTTTGAGTATTCACATTTAGAAGACCATCAGACAAGGTAAAATAAGAGAGAGGGAGATCATATGGAGTTAAGCTCTACAACATAAAACAAGACTAATGAAGAATGTGAAACTTCTATCGTCCTATAGCCTCTCGCTCATGGATATGTCGCGACTCACACCGATGAACAAGACTCTACTACACATGGGTTATGAGACATTGAATCCTAAGACCATTTTCATAACCTTATGCTCTGAAACCAAGTTTGTAATGACCCGAGAGCACCCCCTAGCCGTTACTGATGAATTTGACCTCTCGAAGGTCTTATACAAGCCCTTAGCATTCGTCATAGCATTTATCATAGGAATATAGTGGAAAATTTAAACATTTTCATAATAACTCAAGACTTAAAAAGTCACCTCATTTAACCCTTAAATACAAAATTGAAGTACTACTTCTCAAGGTAAACATCTTAAAACACTACTGCAACACAAGAGGAACACAACCCTTACAATACAAAAGAAACTACTATCTAGTACATAGAACTTAAGGAAACTCTTTAACATAAAGGTCCTTGAATCTTTAAGGACACACCCGAACTTGGGAATAGTAAGCCAAGCACCTCACTTTTAGGAAAGGCCCTTTAGCCACGACCAACTACACTTGGAGTAAAAAGACGACGAAGAATGGTGTTAGTACAAGAATGTACTAAGTATGATAACCATGCAAAACATGCTTTTAAAAGGACATATTAGTTAGAAACCATGCATCATGCCTTTTTAGAGAAACATCAAAAACATTTAGTACAATAGGCACAATATAAACAAATACATCATCATACACATGGAAACCATTCAAAATAGCACATAGATCAACTTATAACATTTTAGGCACATTCAATGCATACAATACATTACCTTTTTCTTTATCTTAACTCCTTTCCTCAAGCATCTCTTAGGGAATACTTGGTGCAATGTATCACCTTAAGGTTACCAAGAATGAACTTACATATAGCCTTCATTAATCCAACCACATAGATTCATAGAGTCATAAGCATACCATAAGACATAGTCTTCCCATCGGAACCATCACCTCAGACAACCCCCAAGCCACACTTGTGCAATGTGCAAGTAGCATCCCATAATATTACTCACAACAAGTGTTCCTAAGAAGCAACCATAGACTAGGCACATCATATTCAACAAGTCATAACATCTTCATTTCACATTAGACATAAGACAAATATACTTCATAACATCATTAGTCATAACTCAGTTAGTTCATACCATAATTAAACCACCCTCACAATCCCTTCACAAGCTCAGTTGTGCAATGTACACACAAAGTCCCATACCCCCACATATACTAAGCAAACCCATCAAGAAGTCATAAGTGTAATTCACGTGCATAATCATACTTCATGTCCTGACATAAGTAAAGTCAGCCTTAACATGATGGCATATTAACATAAATAGACCATAGTCTTTATTACATAAATAGCCTAATTATAACCTCCCTTAGAGTACACTTATGCCATGCATATATAGGGTCCATAGCCCTACCTACACTAAGTAACTCTTCAAGAAATCATGACTAGAGTTCATATTCCTATCTTAGTTTTATTTCTTAACTTTCGGGAGACATTGCCATAACCGACATAGACCATGTGAGCTACATGAAATCCGGTGTTCTACTCCCACACCGAAAAGAGAGGGTACTACTTGACAAAGTAGGACCTACATACATAATAGCTATCTAGTGGATCCACTAAGCTAAGACATACAGGGGCACGTAGTTATGGAACAAGGAGATTGCTACTAGAAACCTCGACGTACTAGGCAAGGAGGTTTCCATTTCATGAGACAACATCTATGTTGGGAACCCGGACTCGCTAAATGTGAAGATTCTCTTGTGGGAAGCCGGACTTGCTAAACGTGAATCCCCCACTCTCATAATTCATATTCACTCGGTGCTAAGTTCCAACTCTCTTTTTAAACATCTTTAACCTTTATTTAACATTAGTTCATAAAATTGGCTTTAGGGACTTAATCCCTCATATCATATAGCTCAAAGGTTTCTGAGATGAGAATGATCTTTCATCATAGAACCTACATTATGTGAGAATGACCTTTCACATAATCATTCCATATTCGTAACATAGTCTAGTTTAGAGTACAATTGAGGAAACCTTTCAAGAGACTCACGTTTACTGGATTATCATAAACCTTATTCATTCATTCAAGTCCGCATCTCTGCATATGTGAGAAATCCTTTCACATAAGCACCTTTATACAACACATTCATACCTTGCTAATCATACACTTTGCATCCATAATAAGATGTAAGGGTGCATATAAGAGTTAACCTTTCAATAGACACTATAACACATCTTATTCATAGATATACATGTAGAGTGTATATGTGCATATTGGTCATCATAGTGACAGAATAGCAACAATAATGACATTGAGTGCACTTCCCTTCAAGGGATCACAACACATTCACAATGTACCCAAATCATAAGCAATTAACATATAAAGCCTTTAGGGATTCTAGAGCACACACCCACACTTCATCATAGGAGACAAGGATACATTCAACATTGAATAGGTACTCATAATATGTATATGATCAAACATTCATATAGGGGTCATATAGGTAGGGGTCATTCCACAATGGTACTTAACACAACTAATCATGTAGACCACATCTTATCCCTAAAATTATCATTCACATTATACTCCTCATCATCAACACACTTTAAACATCATGCTAGCATTGAGGATTTCATACATATCCTTTATAGCACAACTTCATAAATATATGCATCGTAATCATCAATTCACTTCACATCTATTGCCTTCAAGGTCATGATCTCAACATGCATAGATAGACAAGAAGTAAACACTGCCACCATAAGTGGACCAAACCACACAACATCAATTCTTATACTATAGACTAGAAGTTAGGTCAACTTACCTATTCTCCAAGCCATGATCATCATGGATTGATCCTCAACAATTCATGATCAATTGACATAGGTAGCAATAGGACAATGTAATTCAATAACATAAACATAAGCTAAGTACAATTCTATAAACAAAGGGATCAACCCATAACTTTGCCCATAAGGCCATAATTCTCCACTTATCAATATACTAACAACTCAACATGAATAAGTATAACTATCATAGGAAACATCAATACAATCTAATCTAAACATAATTTCACCTATAGAGATCATATTCACAAAGACCCACATCATAAGCCAATTTTTTGAGAATTTGGGGATCATGGGTTCTTCAAGAATTCCTTTGAAAACTATCTTTAAAACCTTAATTCCACATTAATTCATCAATAGAACGATTTATAAAATTGTTTGACAAAGGACCCATGTTTAGATTGAAAATTGGGAATTTGGTCTTTGAATCACTTTTGAAAATCTTTGATAGAACTCCTTGAATGAGAGGTTATTCAAGAATCAAGAGTTACCATACCTTAATTATTGAAGACCCATGAAATTGAAGAAGAAACCAGTTGAAAACCCATCTTCTAGCTTGAGCTTCATCAAGGTCATCGATGGGGTTTTTTAGAGAATCTATTTTGAGAGGGAAGCATCAATTTGAAGAATAGGGTCTAATTTTAGGTTTTGGGGTTTTAACCAACTTAAAATAATCTAAAATAAGTAGAATAACAGTTTATAATAATTCTCCAAAGTACCCAAACTACCCCTGACTTAGTTGGACCTTTTAAAGAAGTCAAACTTGAGTTTTATTTTCGCAGATTTCGTGAGGAAATAAGTTTACGACGCGGAGGTGTTCCCACAAGATTCATAAATTAAATTTTGAGACAGTAGACTCTATGACATGTCGGCGATGTGGACCAAACTTTTGGCCCTTGGTTGAGCTAGTCTGCGACGCGGACATGCTCCCTCCATGAGAAACCTCAAGCTGCCTTGGCAGCTTGTTTGGCCAAGGGTTGGGGTTCTCCTCGGGGACCCTTAGGGTGGTCGCGGAGAGTCATACCCACATGTTTTGACCCTAAATACATTTTTTTAAGACACTAGGGTCACCTCCACTGAGTTTAGACTCCTAACAACACATAAAAACGTGAATAACATACTAGAATACACCAACACGTAAAAGACTAGTTTTCAAACGTCTTGGTCATCCCTTGACGTTTGACTTGCAGACTCATTAAAACTTACTAAAAAGTCTATTCTTCATTAGTTTAACGAGTTATTAATGCATGAAACTCATGTGAGGCTCTACTTTATCCTACTTCATTTTGAAAGTCGTTACAAGCCATTTTCTCATAAGAGATACTCCTTCACTTTTGCAATTCTACATAATCGGCCTTTTGGTCGCTTTTGCGATATCTAAGGCTATTTTCCTGCCAAGGTGAAAAAATTTAGCATGCTTTATTCGGTTCCAAATTGAGTTCCATCCATTTTTTGTTGTCTTCTACCTATGACATATTATCGTTTAACACATGATTCTCACACTTCTATGCTATTGTGATTTACATATTTTTACAAATTCAAGAATGGCATAAAAATGTGGTTGGGAAAAGGAAGTGGTGGTCGAATATGACCTATATCAACTTACTTTTATCCAAGCAGAAGGGAAGAATTATTCTAACTTAATCAAGAAAAGATTGATCTTGGAGAGAGGCTTTTCACTTTACAAAGTTTAGGACCTTCTTCCAACTTTCCACCAAAAGTTGATGACATTAGGATGGATATGCTTTGCGGCTGAATCTTGCAAGCCAAATGAACAATGGGTGAGGGATTTCTATGTTAACCTCATGGATATTGACATGAAATCAAGGTTGATCACCATTTGGGGCAAGGTTATCACTATGGACCAGAGGTAATCGACACATTCAATGGTCTGCTAAATAATGATATCAAGGCCTTCACATACAAGGATTGTGAGTTAGGTGCTTGGCTAGCTTCAAAGCTTTGTCAAGGCAGAAATGTCCCATGGGCCTTCACAAAGGTCGGGATCCTATGTTATAAATTGAAAGCTGAAGCAAGGATACATATGTCAATTGTATGTAGCCACATCTCCCCAAGGTGAAACATTAGCAATATTCCAGTGTTTTGAGCAAAATTAGTGGTATGTGTACTTGATGTTGTCCATTGAATATAGGTCATTTAGTGATGAATATGTTTCAGGAATTCAAAATGAATGACAACCTATCTCTTGTTTTCCCTTCTCTGTTCACAGAGCTATGTAAACAAGCTACGATAGAAGTGTTCCATGGTGACACTTGCCTAGAGCTAAACAATCCAATCTTTCCACTTATAGTGTGTTGTGAGGGAAGAGTAGTTAAAAGCAAAAAGAGAAAGCTTGACTGTAACACCCCATATCCTAAAGAGGGAACCTTATCATATTTTAGGACTCTTATGTACCATCCACGAGGGCCAACCACGGCATGTAGTGTGGGCCACGGACCGTAGGTGGGTTCGTGGATACGTGTCTCATGGATTGTCCAAGAATAGACCATGGTTGGACCTACGGACCATAGGTGGAACCATGGTCTGTGGTCCAGGAGTTGTGTGTCCAGGAAAAACTCTCTGACAAAGAACCACGAGAGTGCAGGATGGACCGTAGTTCCATCCACGGTCTGTCGGTGGTGGTGTCATTGGTCCGTGTTATAGCTCCCATGATCTAATGTTGGTTAAGGCTATTTCCCACAAGTAATAACGGACTAAGGTTACTCAAGGACTATCACGTATGAGTTCAAAGATGTTAAAGATGATTTTAGGTTACATTGACCATTATTTATGACTTACGTTTTATAACTCTTTCATATGATATTTAACTTGGTCAATTGCATGTCATGAAATGAAATGTTCCTTTTTAGAATGTTTTAAATGTTTTATGCATGGCTATCATACTTGGTACATTTTTTTGTACTAACCCATACTCTTGCCTACATTTTTTCCAAATATAGGGTCCGACAGACAGGTTTCTGAGTCTCGTGGGTAAATTGTTTAGTTCGTGATTTCCCGAGCTTTGGTGAGTCCTCATGCTTCTAGGATGGAGTTATTGTTTTAGTTTCTTTCTTTTATTTCCATTTTGGACATGATGTATGGGCTAGGCCCAATTACATTCTATTGTATTAGATGATTATGGTGAGACAAGAGTGTAGACTTTCACTTCCCATTTTTTATAATTTTTTTGGACTTGGACTATAATTTTACTCTTGTTGTTCTATTTCTTATGTTATGAGAGCTAAGTGGCTCTTATGGAGTCCTTCGGGATTCTATACGCCATGTTACATCTAGGGGTACCCTTGGGTTGTGATAAACTTGGTAATCAGAGCACAAGGTTTAGAATGGTCCTAGGATGTCTCATAAGCCACGTCTAGTAGAGTCTTGTTCATTAGTGTGAAGCGCTGCACATTTATGAATGAGAGGCTACAAAATGATTAGTAAACCCCACTTCTGTCATTACTCTTAAGTCATGCGATAGAGTTTAACTCTATAATGTCTCTCTCCTAATCCTTATCATATATTCTTCTAGATATGGCTACCCAAAGATCTTATGCTAGAAGGAGTGCGAGGGAGAATATGGAACAAGAAGCTCCTACCGAAGCTCCTCAAGTTCAGATCAATCCTTTGGCCGAGCATGTTTCTAATATGGAGTTTAGGGCCACTTTTCAAGTGTTGGCTCAAGCGGTTACGGTCCGAGCCAATAGGGAGGTTGTGGTTCTCACAAGCTCAAATGTGAATTCGGCGGCTTCAAGAGTGAGGTACTTCACAAGGATGAACCCTTCAAAGTTTCATGGTTATAAAGTTGAGGAAGATCCTCAAGAGTTTATCGATGTGGTGTATAAGATTTTGATAATCATGGGAGTTACACCGGTGGATAAGGCGGAGTTGGCCACTTACCTATTGAAAGGTGTGGCTCAAGTGTGGTATAACCAATGGAAAGAAGGGACGCCGAAAGATGTGGGTCCTCTTGTTTTGGAGAATTTTAAGGGCACGTTTCTTGATAGATTCTTTCCCCTTGAGATGAGGGAAGCTAAGGTTCTAGAGTTCATTAACATTCGACAAGGGGGTATGAGTGTGAGGGAATATGCTCTAAAGTTCACTCAATTTTCTAAGTATGCCTCCATCAATGGTTGCGGATTCAAGGGCTAGAATGAGTAAGTTTGTATCGGGTGTGTCTGAAATTGTGATGAAAGAATCTCGAACCACAATGCTCATTCACGCTATGGACATCTCTCATCTCATGGTGCATGCACAACAAATTGAGGAGGAGAAACTCAAGGAAAAGTCTAAGGAGGCAAAAAGGGCTAAGACCGGTGATGGTAATTTCTGCAAGGTCTGAAGGACAAGGTCATCCAAAATTTGTTGCCAATATTCTAAGTATTCTTGATTTATCATTAATCGGAATATTGAATTTCTAAATCACTTAGGTTAAGTTTTAACATTTCTTTTTCTATCCTATCTGTCTCATCTATTTCATACCATACCTGGTTCAGTAATTCTTCTTCTTCTTCAAATATCTTTTCCCATATTATTCTTCTTAGATCTATAACTTTTATGTTTTTGAGTATATATAGGATTAATGTTTTATATGCTAATATCACTTCATCATGTAGATAAGACATAACAATTTTAACATAATTCCCTTATACCATAGTCCTGACGAATATTATTCATGTTGGATTACTATAAACTAGATTATTTTCAACATATTTTTTTGCCAGTGTTAACATCGTACTTTCAAAAGTATTTTCTTCCTAACAGCGCCTCAACTACGTTTACTCTCCTCACGGCTTCTCATGCCTATGGTTTCAACTTTAGAATGGCATAATCTGGAAGTTTTTCCTTTTTTCCTCATGTTAACAAACTAGAAAACATGCTGGTAATAATTCTAGTATATAATAACTAATATAAATTTATTCTATCAACTCTATGATATTCAGGAATTAATAGTTTTAGCTATGCATAATCATGAATATATGTACCTGTGTAGTATCTGCACTGTTTTTATCCATAGCTTTAACTTAAACTTAGATTTTTATTGAGAATATTTTTGTAATACAAGAGGCTTGCTTTCCGTCGAGAAACTCTTGCCTTATCTTGCCTTCTGGCTCTACTATATATACAAATATAAGTAACTCTACTATAGTTACTTTACACAAACTATAGTTACAACTACTTTACATAAAGTTCCACTAACTTCTATCTACTAACTTCTATTAATCTACACGTGACTTACATTATTTATTAACTTTTCTTCCACTAACTTTACTTTTTAAATAGGACAAATAACTTTTTCTTTGCTGATTTTTATCTTGTCGGCCTTCTTTACTCTAGATTGACAGCTGGTATAACATTATCTTCGCCATAATATTTTGAGCATTCATGGTCTGGGTATTTGTGTCCAATAGTTCTGCAATAATTTGCCATTATCTCTGGTGAAATAAATCTTTGTCGTATAGCTCTTGTAGTTGGTTGTTGTTCTGGTTTTAATAGACTTAATATCCATTGACGTATCTCTTCCATATCTGCTTCTCTTGTTTCTCTAGAATTTGAATATATCATAGTTTGTTCTCTAGCGTAATAACTCCATACTGAATTTCCGCTTAAATAATTGGTTGATAATTCATTCAATATTGTAGCTATTCCAATAACTCTTTTTCTTGCATAAAATCTGGGTATCTCTATCTTTTGTATTTCTTCTTGCTTCTCTATTTTTTATGGTATTATCATCTCTCTTGTTAATCCAATCTTTATGTCTTGTATAATAGGTTTAATTTCATCATATAATATCTCGGCTGGTGCTGAATAAATTTTTATATAAAATAATGTTCCTTTAGTAATTCTCTTGTAATGCATAAATGCTTTGTGTAGCACTGGGATAGTTGATATCTCGTCTGCTGTTACGGTATATACTGTACTAAGTAGTCCATAATGATAGCAAGTTCCTACTAAATTGGTACTAGTTCCTGGTTGTGCAATCAATTTATTATATTCTTGTAGATTTTGGGTAATATAGTCTTCATTGGAGTTTTTCGTATTTTTGGATCTGGGGTTTAGGTTTAAGAAGGTTTGTATTTTATGAATATTTTCTATATAGGCTCTGGTTATATGATTATAGGTCTTTTTGTTTTGTCCTAGACTTTCCTTATATGTATTGAGCTGAGGTGGTATAAATAATTCTTTTTGGGTTTTTGGTATAAATGGTTTTTCAAATATCTTGTTCATATTTGTATTGACATATCTGTTTTTGTTTTCTTCTTTTGTTGAAGAGGTGCTTCCTGTAGCTGCATGTAACAAATTATTAGTTTGGGTTTTTTGGTGTTTCCCATCGTCACCTTCTAGCTCTGAAAATTTCAAGTCTTCAGATCGACTTAACTCTGCATATTTATTGTCATGCTGCTAACTTTTCATTTGTTGTAGCTCTTTATCTAGGTTATCTATTTTTGTACAAAGCAATGTCATAGCATTGAATATCTTTTCAATAGTATTTTCATTGTCTAGATCCGTCTGTGTAGCTTTGTCTTGAAATGTAATCTGCAATGACATTTTTGTTAGTACTTATCACTTCTATTGTAAATGTAAAATTCTGTAGATTTAATACTAGTCTCCATATTTCTTTGGTAGTTACCGAATCTTGTATCTTCCTTGTGATCCACCATTTTACCTGCGTATTATCTGTTCTTACAATAAACTTATTATAAACTATATATGGTTCAAAGGCTAATAAACATTTATATAGTGCATATAATTCATTTCTATTTATTTCCCATTTTATTTCGGGATTTGTAAATGTCCCTGAGTAATATCTACAATGATGTTCTATTTTTTCTTTATCGTATTTATATTCTAATACTCCTCCATAACTTATTTCACTTGCATCTGATTCTACTATGTATATAAATTTTTTGTTTTCATCTGGAAAATATAACTTGGGTAATTTCTTACATAATAATTTTATTTTTTGTATTTGTTCTTGATCTTTTTTATCAAAATAATATTCTACGTCTTTCTTCAATTTTTTATGCAAATGTTTTAGATTTTCTGCTAAATTAGGTATATATTCTTTTACCTGGTTTACCAATCCTAGAAATGATTGCAATATCTTTTTTGTATCTATTTGTTCTTCAGAATTTATTATTTTTTGTACTATATGGTTTTGCATTTTTATACCATTCTTATCTATTTGTATTCCTAAAAAGTCTATCTGATTTTTCATTATTTCTGCCTTTTTCTTACTTAAACTTATTCTTGAGTGTGTTATAATATGTATAAATTTTTCTAATAATCGTATATGATCTTCTTCTGTCCGTGAATATAACAATATATCATCTATGTACTATACAATTTTCTAGTTGGTTAAAATAATTATCCATGAAATGTTGGTATCTTCCTGGTGCATTCTTGTATCCAAAAGGTAGTACGTTCCATTCATAGAATCCTTGTGGTACTGTAAAGGCTGTTAATTTTTTAGATTCTTCTTCTAACTTTAGATGATAAAATCCTGATTTACAATCAAATTTACTAAAATAATTGTATCCTTGTATTTGTCTTACTTTTAATACTTTGTTAGGTATGGGGTAATTATATATATATATATATATATTTTTTTTTTTGCATTTAAATTTCTATAGTGAATGACCATACGGCTTTTACCTCTTTTCTGTTCGCTGTGTTTATTTACTATGAATGCTGGACTTGTATGTTTGCTATTGTTTTTTTGTATATATTTGTTTTCTAATAATTCTTTTATATGCATTCTAAATTCTTTTAAATCCTCAAAATTATATTTCAATGGTTTATGGATTATTATATTATTTTCATCAATCAATTCAATTCTTACCTTTGTTTTATGTTTTTCCCATCCTTTTAAGGGATCTTCGCTATATAACATATCTAATTTTTCTTGAATTAATTTTAATTTATCTATTGAAAATATTATTAATTCTATATTGTGGATATTTTCCTTAATATTTTCTAGTTTTTGAGTGATTTTTTCACTTCGTTTAATCCATGGTGTAGGCTTTCTATTTTTATTATTTACTCTTTTTGCTCCTATCTTTTGCTTACATGGTGTGGTAAACCACCAATGTGTTTTTGTTATTACATGGGGATATAGTTTTCCTAGAAATGGCATTCCTAAAAGCATATCTTTATTTATAAATTCATAACTATATATATCTTCAATAGTTAATATTTTATCCCATATTTGTAACTTTATATTTTTTGCTTTGTATGTTATCATACTTCCTTCATTATTAAATCATGTGACAACTATAGGTGTTTTTAGTTTCTCCCATTTTTCATCTGGTAGACAATTATGTTTACACATGTTTGCTACTGCTCCTGTATCTATCATTGGAGTGTAATATCTGTTGTAGTAATTTTCTACTATTATTTTTGGAAGTATATAAATTTTCATACTGCTCTTTTTACTATGATCTTTTTGTTTATATAAGTTATTATTAATTGTGTATTTTCTAAGTTATATGGTTTCATTTCTTCTAACCATTTTATTCCTAATGTTATATTATCTCGTTGGTATATTTTAAAGTCTATTAATATTATTATACCTCCTATGATTATTTCTTTTTGAGTTGTTTCTTCTATATGTAACAATTCTTTTGGTAATTCTGGGCATACTTGTTCTTTAGAGGTTATTTCTTCTTCCGATACTAATTCTCTTGGTACATAATTTTCTTCTTGTCCAATATTTATTATGATGATATGTATTCTTTGTTCTATTATTCCAGTTATATAGTAATGATATGGTTCAATTTCTTTTATTCTTTGATATTCTACTGATGTTCTTGAGGGTTGGGACGTGTCAATATTTTTGTCTATGTTTTTTATTCTCTTTGATGTACTTATTCTATCACTCACTATTTCTAGATCTTCTTCGATGTCTATTTCTTTGTAACTATAATCATTATTATCTATTACTGTACCAATTTGTTCAAAAGGATTCTCTATTTTTATTTTATTTATTATCTTATTTTTTGCTGTTATCTTATGTTTTGTTGTTAATACTTATATGTTTTTACAGCGAGCTGTAAATATTTTACTTCCTGGAGCTAACTCTATTCCTGACATTTTCCAATATAATACTAATTATTATCTATATTTCTATCGTTTATTGCTAGTGAATAATTAGCACTTATTATAAACTTGAATTTCTGGTATATTAAATTTCCTTTTACTGCACTTATTATACTTCTTTCTATTGGTTCTATTATTCTGTCATCTGCCAAATATATTTCTATTAGTGTATCTATTCTTTCTCTAAAACAAGCTTTTATTAATATCTCTATTCCACCTAAGTGTACGTATTTTATTGGTTCTTTAGCTTTAATTTCTTGTATTTCCTTATTTATTTCTTTTATTTATTATAGGTATTCTTGCTTTTCCTTTGGTATATTTACAATCTATTTTATGTTCTTTTTGGCTTACTACATAGTATTCTTCTTTTTGTCTTTTAAATATATTTCTTATTAATGGTATCTTAAATATTTTTTCTACACTGAGATCTAATTCTTTTCCTTTTATTTGTCCAAATATATTGATATCAAATATTACCTTCTGTTCTGTAGATTCTTCGTTTATATATTCTTCTTTCTTTATTATTTGTACGTCCTTTTCAGTCATCATTATGTTCTTCTGTTTCATTTTTAAATATTTCGTTCTCAAACGATTCAAATTCATATATACTATCATCACTTTCTGGTTCATAATCTCTATAATATATTTGTGTATATGTTTCTTCATTAATTATTATTTCAGATATTTTTGTTCTTTGGACTTTTGGGTAATTTACAATCTTTAGCGAAATGTCCTAGTTTTTCACAATTATAACATGTACATTATGTTATTTTTTTCTTTGGTCTAAAAGGTCTTTTTGCTTTAGTATTTTTTATATAATAGCTTCTTCTTGGTCTTTTATACTTATATTGGGATTTATGTTTTTTATATTTTCCTGGTTTTCTATATTTTTTTTATAATAATTATCATTGCATTCGAATTGAGGTGCTATCTTATCTTTACAACATGCTAGGTTTCTGATTATTGTTTTTTCCATTTGTATGTGTTCTCTATATTTTTCACATATTGTTGAATACCATTTTTGTAGATATCTCATTCTTGCTCCAAGTGTATCTTGTAATCCTGCTTCGTTCCAATCTTTTATTATTTTAGAACTAAATGGTTCTGGTAATTTTTTAAAATATAATTTTCTTATTCTTTTGATTCCTATGCATTGTATGTTCCTTTGTAATAATAATCTCTAAATGCACATGTATATTCGTCTATGTAGCACATATTACATAGAGCTAATTTTAGCATTAAATTCCTATGTAATTGTTTCTCTTTATTCTGCTCTTCTACTTTTGTAGTTGTACTACTAAATTCATTTCTTATAGCTATTTCATATTTATTTAATATATCGATTGGTGTAGTTACAATTTCTCCGTCTATTTTCTTATTATTTCTTAATGTTTTTATGCTTTCTTCTGTTAAATTTTGTAACCATAATTTTACTGTTCCTATAAGTGTTCTTTCTATATATCCTGGTACTTCTGTCATTCCAATTTTATTATCCATTAGTTGTTTTGATATATATCCTACCCATAGTTGTATTGTTTTGTTTATATTCGTTACACAATCTAAATCTAAAAATCCTTTATTGCGGGATGTTGTAGATGGTGTCCATTTTTTGTTTAATCTTTTATTCCATAAGCTATTATATCTGTCAGATTCTTCATAACTAACTGTATAATAATTAGGACTTAGTGTTTTTGGGTTTTTTACTTCTGGTGTACTCGTACTTGCTTCATTTTTTATTTCTTCCGTATTTATTTCTAACTTATTGTTAATTGTTTCGGTTTCTTCTATTTTTTCTATTATTTCCGTATATGTTTCACCTATATATGAGCCTTGTTCTGAGCAGTTTTCATCTATCTCAACATTATTAATTCCTATATCTGAGGTTTCTTTAGTTACTTTTTCCTTAAATTTTTCTATCTCTATTTTTAAGTCTATTTCTATTTCTTTTTCTTTTTGTTTAGCCGCATATAATTCTTTAAGCATAGTTAGTTCTTTTTCGAAGGCAATTATTTTATCATTTTTCACTTCTTCGATCTGTTGTATTTCTAATTTTGCTTGTTGTTTTATTGTATCTATTTCTTTTTTCTTATCTATTTCTTCATTTTCTCTAGTTATTCGTACCATTGCAGTTAGACTATCTTCTAATCTTACTGTTTCTTTTTCTATCATTAGATATAGATTTTCACCTATTTTTTTATACCTTCTTCCTAAATTTGAAAATATTATTTTTATTTTTAATCCTTTTGGGTTTTCGTAGGTTTTTTCTTCTATAGCAAATTCTTCTTTATTCATTTTAAATTATGTTTCAATTTATACTCTATTTTTGGTATATCTAATTGTAATTTAAATATTGCTTTTCTTTGAGCTAGCAAAGATTTTTGACATACTCCTGCATATATGTTGTATTGTAGTCTTTCTTTCTTATGTTTTAACTCTTGTCGTTTTGTTATTACTGTTCTTATTAAGTCATATCTATGGTTCTCTCTATTATCCATCTTTATTTTTTTTATTACTTAGCTCTGATACCAACTTGGGGGGGGGTCCCTCTTTTATAGATTAATTCGTTCATAATACATCCTTTCTAGAGGTATTAATCTTATGATTTCTTTTATATTTTCTAATATATATTCTATGTATTGTATGTCGTGAGTTTGTTGGAATGTTTCTATGTTTTCTTTGATTAGATACTTAACAAAGGTTTTCCAGTCAAGGTTCCTCCAATGCTCCTCCTAAGTTGAACCAAGGTAGAGTGTCTAACACTAAGCCTCAAGGAGGTAATGGTAGTGGATCTTCACTGCCTAGGTCTAATTGCACCAAGGGTGGAAGGAAGCATGATGGTAAGTGCCTAGCTGGCTCGGATGGTTGTTATGGTTATGGTAAAAGTGTTCACAAAATGAAGGATTGTCCAATGCTTATGGCTAAGGAGAGAGAGGGCAAGCAAGTTCCTACTAGTGGTGCTGGTTCCAATGCTCCTAAGCAAAACCCCTTCTATGCTATCCAGACTAGATGTGAACAAGAGAGTACTCCGAATGTGATTACCGGTATGTTTAAAGTTTTTCAACTTGATGTATATACTTTTCTTGATCCCGGTGCTATTTTGTATTTAGTGACACCATATGTGGCTATGAGGTTTGATATGCTCCTCGATGTGTTGTTAGAATCATTTTCATGTCTCTACTCCTATTGGTGATTCTGTGGTGGCTAAAAGAGTCTATAGAAAGTGTCAAGTTTCCTTGTCCCATAGAGTTACTCTTGTTGACTTGGTAGAACTTGATATGTTAGATTTTGATGTTATCTTCGGTATGGATTGGCTGCACTAATGCTATCCTTTTATTGATTGTAGAACTCATGTAGTCAAGTTTCAGTTCCTGAATGAGCCTATCCTAGAATGGAAGAGGAGAAATTCTATACCTAAGGGTTCATTTGTTTCCTATCTTAAAGCTAGAAAGATGCTTTCTAAGTTTTGCTTCTACAATCTAGTAAGGGTGAGGAATGTAGATTCTGGAACCACTTCTCTTGAGTCGGTCCCTGTTGTCAATAAGTTTTCGAAAGTGTTCCCAGATGACTTACTTGGTATTCTTCCCAAGCGGGAAATAGACTTCGGTATTTAAGTTCTTTTGGATATGCAACCTATCTCTATTCCTCCTTAATGTATGGCTCTAGCAGAACTTAAGGAGTTGAAAGAACAGTTAAAGGACTTGTTGGATAAGAGTTTCATTCGACCGAGTATCTCTCCATGGGGTGCTCTGGTTTTGTTCATAAGAAAGAAGGATGGTTCCCTTCGTATTTGCATTGATTATAGACAGTTGAACAAGGTGACCATCAAGAACAAGTATCCTATTAAGGATAGATGACTTATTTGACCAACTTCAAGGGGAAAGTTATTTCTCTAATATTGATCTTCGATCGGGTTATCACCAATTAAGGGTGAAGGAAGATGACATTCCAAAGATGGCTTTTCGAACTCGGTATGGTCATTATGAGTTTTTGGTTATGTCATTTTGGTTGACTAATGCTCCAGCGGCGTTTATGGACTTAATGAATAGAGTGTTTAGACAATTCCTTGACATGTTTGTAATTGTGTTCATCAATGATATTTTTATCGACTCAATGTGTGAGGATGAGCATATTGATCATTTGAGGATCGTGTTGCAAATTCTTAAGGGCCAAAAACTTTTTGCAAAGTTTAGCAAATGTGAATTTTGGTTAAGGTGTATAGCTTTCCTTGGTCATATTATTTCGAGTAAGGTTATTGAGTTAGATCCTACGAAGACAAATGCAGTCAAGAGTTGGCACATGCTTTTAACTCCCTTGTATATTAGAACTTTCTTAGGTTTGGCCCGTTACTATAGAAGGTTTGTTGAGGGTTTCTCTTCAATTGACTCTCCTTTGATGGCTTTGACTCCAAATAAGGCTAAGTTCATATGGTCGGAAGCATGTGAGAAGAGTTTTCAAGGGTTGAAAGAAAGATTTACTTCCACTTCGGTGTTGATTTTACCAGAAGGAGCGGATGGTTTTGTGGTTTATTGTGATGCCTCAAGAATGTGGCAAGGGTATGTACTTATGCAAAATGGAAAAGTTATTTCTTACACCTCACGGCAACTTAAAATTCAAGAGAAGAATTATCCTACTCACGACCTTGAGCTAGCAGCAGCCGTATTTACCTTAGAGATTTCGAGGCATTATTTGTATGGAGTACATGTAGATGTGTTTACCGATCACAAGAGCTTGCATTACGTTTTTGATAAAAAAATATTTGAATCTTTGCCAAAGAAGGTGGCTTGAGTTATTGAAGGATTACGACATGACTATCCTTTATCACCCCGGTAAAGCTAATGTGGTAGCGGAAACTCTTAGTCAATTGTCAATGGGAAGTGTTACTCATATTGAAGAAGAAAAGAAAGAGTTGGTTCGAGATGTTCATAGATTGGCTCTATTAGGTGTTCAACTAGTGGACTTTACCAAAGGCGATGTTATGGTTCACAATGGTTACGAATCATATTTTGTGACGAGTGTGAAAGCCAAGGAAGGTCTTGATCCAATTTTGGTATAATTGAAAGAGGCAGTACTTAAAAAATCCTTTGAGGCTTTCTCCCAAGGGGGAGATGGGGTGCTTAGATACCAAGGTCATTTATGTGTTCCAAATGTTGATGACTTGAGGGAACAAATTTTAGCAGAAGCCCATAGTCTGCGGTATTCTATTCACCCGGGAGCCACCAAAATATTCCACGATTTATGAGAGGTCTATTGGTGGAATGGGATGAAGAAAGATATCGTGGGATTTATGGCTTTGTGTCCAAATTTCCAAAAAGTAAAGGTTGAGCATTAAAAACCGAGAGGTTTATCCCAAGATATTAGCATTCCTACTTGGAACTGGGAAGACTTGAATATGGACTTTATTGTTGGTTTGCCTCACACCCGGCGACTATATGATTCTATTTGGGTGATAGTAGATCGGATGACGAAATCTGCTCATTTCCTTCCCATCAAGGTTTCCTACTCAACAGAGGTCTATGCCAAGTTGTACTTAAGAGAAATGGTAAGGCTACATGGGGTGCCCTTTTCCATTATCTCTGATCTTGGTACCCAAATCACTTCTTAGTTTTCGAAGTCATTCCAAAAGGGACTTTGCACTAAGGTTAAGCTTAGGACGACTTTTCATCCCCAAACTGATGGCCAAGCGAAGACGACTTTGGAATGCATGTTAAGGGCTTGTGTTATCAATTTTAAAGGCAATTGGGATGACTATTTTCCATTGATTGAGTTTGCTTACAATAACAATTATCACTCAAGTATCGATATGGCTCCATTTGAGGCCTTATATGGTAGGAGGCTTAGATCTCCCATAGGTTGGTTTGAGGTGGGTGAATTTGCCCTAATAGGTCTCAAATTGGTACAAGAGGCCATGGAAAAAGTGCGGCTTACAAGGGAAAAGTTGAAAACGGCTCAAAGTCGACAAAATTCGTAGGCGGATGTGAGAAGAAGGGATCTAAAGTTTGGCGTTAACAATTGTATTTACTTGAAAATCTCACCCATGAAGGGTGTAATGAGATTTGGTAATAAGGGGAAGCTTAGTCCCCGGTATGTAGGCCCATATCAGATTTTGAGGCGAGTTGGTAAGGTTGCTTATGAGTTAGATTTGTCAAATGAGTTGGCACCGGTGCATCCTGTTTTCCATGTCTCTATGCTTAAGAAGTGTATTGGAGATCCGACATCCATAGATCCCCTAGAAGGGTTGGAAATTCATGAAAGTCTCTTTTATGGAGAAGTTTCGATCTAGTTTTTGAACCGACAAGTCAAAACATTGAGAAACAAGGAAATAGCTTCCGTGAAGGGTTTGTGGAGGAATCAATTAGTTGGGAGCGCTACTTGGGAGGCCGAGGCTGATATGAAGTCCCGATATCCTCATCTTTTTCCTTCTACTCCTATTCTAGCATGAGGTAATGAGTTCCTCTTGAGTTGTCCTTGTTTTGGGAGGCATGTGTTTTTATATGTTTCCATGATTTCCTTATGATTATTCATGTTCATGAAAACTTGTGTTTTGAAAGAAAACGAGTTTAAATGATTGATTTTCCTCATATTGTTGTGCATTGAGTATGAGTTGCCTATAGACTTCATGAGATTAATTAATGAACATGCTTTAGATATGCCTTTTGAGAGTAAATTCCATATGAGCTCCATGAGATTGTGTTGAGCAAGCTTTTATCTTGGAAAAGGTAGTTCCTCCTTGAACAAGAGAAATCTTGAAAATTCATGCATATTGGGTTTCTAGATGTAGTTCATACTTCTGTATTATGCATTTGAGTATGATAAGTTTAGAGTTGATGTGTCCTCCTTATTTATGTGCAATGCATGCATAATGGGCTGATAGAGTTAGTTCACCCCTCTTATGATGTTTTGAGAACGTCCTAGCATGGATTCGATAGTTCCTCCTTCGTTGTATGCATTGGATTGTTAGTTCCTCTCCTACTCTTTTAGAACCAGTTTAACTCTCATTCAAGGATAAATGATCCCAAGGGGAATATATTGTAACACCCCGCATCCGAAGGAGGGAAGCTTAGCAGATTTTAGGATCCCAGGTGTCATCTACGAGGGCCAACTACGGCCCGTGGTATGGGCCACAGACCGTACGTGAGTACGTGGATGGGTGCCTACGGGATTGTCCAGGTATAGACCACAGTTGGACCTATGGACCATACGTTAGTCCGTGGATCGGTGCTTATAGGATTGTCCAGGTATAGACCACGGTTGGACCTATGGACCATAGGTGCAACCACAGTCCGTGGTCCAAGAGCCGTGGGTCCAGGAGAAAGTCACTGACAAGGAATCACGAAAGTGCAGGACGGACCGTGGGTCCATCCACGGTCCGTCGGTGGTGGTGTTGTGGGTCACTGTTTGGCAGTTATTTTCATGGGCAGTTGGATGTTTTCCTAATTAATTAATTCCAATACTATGTCGTTTTGCCTACATTTCAAACCTGTATATAAGTCTTATAACACCCAAATTTACACAATTTATTTCATTCTTCCAAATTCCCAAAAGAAAACCAATTCCGTTCAAATATTCTCTCTCTATAAACTTGAAGAAGATGAAGAAGGATTCACCTATGGTTTGAAGCTAAGGTTCCAATTTCTCCATTGAAGGCTAGAACTTGGAGTTAAGGTATGATAGTTTTCTTTCATGGATTCCTTTAATCCATGGACTTCCTAAATCTCTCTATTTCAAAAGGTAGAATTACCCAATTGAATTAGGGTGTTCATATATTATCGTGAATTCTCTTTATTATTGATTTAAATGACTTGATTATGATCTTTTATGCATGAATTGATGAATTGCAATGCTTTTATGATTAGTTCCCCTATGAACCAATGTGATCCCTATGTTTTCAAGCTATGAATGATATGTTGGGGGATCTTGATCTTAAAGGAAGAGTATTATGAAATTGAGCATGCATTACTATTTTTACATGAATTCATGATGAAATCAATATCTATCCCATTTTTTGTAAGAGTTGATGATTAAAATTAGGCTTCCACTCAAGGAGGTGAACTATGTATTTATGCAGTGTTTTTAGATATCTATGAAATTGTATTAATGGTTCTTTCAGGGTAAAGTACCAATGATGACATTGTGTTGTGAAAGGATATTCTCACTAAAACACATACTAGCATGTTCTGAAAGGTTTTCACGCACAGAAAATATTCTTAGGTTAAAAGGCTTTCTCACCTAATTGAATCAAAAACTCGGAGCTATCTTAATAAAACTAGCTTGAATCGGTAGACAAACCCTTTCATTAGTAATGAAGTCTAGTAAGAAATGACTATTCAGTGGGAATTTATGCTTAGCACCGAGTGGATATTGCTAGTGAGATGGAAGCTCTCCCGTAGTTGAGGCCGGGTTTCCAAGTTTATCTTATGAGATGGAAGCTCCCTCGTAGCAGAGGCCGGGTTTCTAGTAAAAATCTCCTTATTCCATAAATATGTCCCCACATAGGTTGATTAGCTAGTGGATCTACTTAAGCTAGAAGTTCAAAGTTCTACCTTAGGCAAGTAGAACTACCTCTTTACAGTGTGGGGTAGACACCAGATTCCATGTTATAGCTCACACGGTCTCATATCGGTTAAAGCTATTTCCCACAAGTAATAATGAACAAGGGATACTCAGGGAGTATCAAGTATGAGTTCGAAGATGTGAAAGAATATGTAAGCTTGCATTGACCATGATTTATGACTTATGTTTTATAACTTTTTCATATGATGTTTAACTTGGTCAATTGCATGTCATGAAATGAAACGTACATTTTTAGCATGTCTTATATGTTTTATGCATGGACATTTTACTTGGTAAATTGTTTTGTACTAACGCATACTCTTGCTTACATTTTTTCCAATTGCAGGGTTCAACAGACAGGTTTTTGAGTCTAGTGGCTAGCTGTTGAATTCGTGATTTCCTAAGATTTGGTGAGTCCTCATTCTTGGAAGACGGAGTTATTGTTTTAGTTTGTTTCTTGTATTTCCCTTTTGGATATGATGTATGGGCTATGCCCAATTTCCTTTTATTTTGTTAGATGGCTATGATGAGACAAAAGTTTAGACGTCCGTTTTTCATTTTATAAAATGCTTTAAACTTGGACTATTATTTACTCTGACTATTTTATTTCTTATTTTATGAGAGCTATGTGACTTGTATGAAGTCCTTCGGGGTTCTATATGCTACATTTCATCTAAGGGGTTCCCCTAGGTCGTTGTAACAACCCTCAAAATAAAGTAGGATAAAGTAGAGCCTCAGATGGGTTTTATGCATTAATAACTTGTTAAAATAATGAAAAATAGACTTTTTAGTCAATTTTAAAGAGTTTGAAGTCAAACGTCAAGGGACGACCAAGACGTTTTGAAACTAGTCTTTTACGTGTTGGTGTGTTATAATATGTTGTTCATATTTTTATGTGTTGTTTGGAGTCTAAAATCAGTGGAGGTGACCCTAGTGTCTTAATAAATGTTTTTAGGGTCAAAATGTTTGAGTATGACTCCCCAGGACCACCCTAAGGGTCCCCGAGGAGGACCCCAACCCTTGGCAAAACAAGCTGCCAAGGCAACTTGAAGTTTCTCATGGAGGGAGCATGTCCACGTCACAGACTAGCTCCACCAAGGGCTAAAAGTTTTGTCCGCATCGCAGACATTTCGCGGACTCTATTGTCTCGAAATTTAATTTCAAGAAACTTGTGGGAACACCTACACATCGCAAACTTGTTTCCCGACGAAATTTGTGAAAATAAAACTCCAGTTTGACTTGTTTAAAAGGTCCAACTAAGTGGGGGTTGTTTTGATACTTTGGGGAATTATTATAAACGGTAATTCTACCTATTTTAGGGTATTTTAAGTTGGTTAAAACCCCAAAACCTAAAATTAGACCCCATTCTTCAAATTGACCCGTCCCTCTCAAAATAGATTCTCTCAAAAACCCTATTAAAGACCGTGATGAAACTGAAGCTAGAAAATGGATTTTCAACTGATTTCTTCTTCAATTTCTTAGGTCTTCAATAATTAAGGTATGGTAACTCTTGATTGTTGAATAACCTCTCATTCAAGGAGTTCTATCAAAGATTTCTAAAAGCGATTCAAAGATCATTGTCTAACGATTTTCCAAATCATTCGATTGATGAATTAATGCCAAATTAATGTTTTAAAAATAATTTTCAAAGGAATTCTTGGAGAACCCATAATCCCCAAATTCTCAAAAATTGGCCTATGATGTAGGTCTTTGTGAATATGAACTCTATTAATGAAATTATGTTTAGATTCGATTGTATTGATGTTTCCTATGATTATTTGTACTTATTCATGTTGAATTGTTGGTATATTGATGAGTTGATAATTATGGCCTTATGGGCAAAGTTATGGGTTGACCCCTTTTTATATAGAATTGTACTTAGGTTATGTTTATGTTATTGAATTACATTGTTGATTCCTATTGCTATCTATGTAAATTCATTATGAATTGTTGAGGATTGATCCATGGTGATCATGGCTTGAAAAATTGGTAAGTTGAGCTAACTTCTAGTCTATAGTATAAGAATTGATGTTGTGTGGTTTGGTCCACTTATGGTGGTGGTGTTTACTTCTTGTCTATCTATGCATGTTGAGATGATGGCCTTTAAGGCAATAGATGTGAAGTGAATTGATGACTATGATGCATATGTTCATGAAGTTGTGTTATGAAGGTTATGTATGAAATCCTCAATGCTAGCATGATGTTTCAAGTGTGTTGATGATGTGGAGTATAATGTGAATGATAATGTTAGGGATAAGGTGTGGTCTACATGATTTATTATGTTAAGCACTATTGTGCAAGGACCCCTACCTATATGACCCATATATGAATGTGTGATCATATACATGTTAGGAGTGCCTATTTAATGTCGAATGTGTCCTTGTCTCCTATATTGAAGTGCGGGTGTGTGGTCTAGAATCACTAAAGGCTTTATATGTGAATTGCTCATGATTTGGGGACATTGTGAATGTGCTATGATCCCTTGAAGGGAAGTGCACTCAATATCAATGTTGTTGCTATTATGTCACTATAAAGACCAATATGCGCACACACAAACTCTATATGTATAGTTATGAATATGATGTATTATGGTGTCAATTGAAAGGTAAACTCTTATATGCACTCTTACATCTTATTATGCATGCAAAGTGTATGATTAGCAAGGTATGAATATGTGTTGTATAAAGGTGTTTATGTGAAAGGATTTCTCACATATGTACATACACATGAATGAATGAATTGCGTTTAAGATAATCTAGTGAAAGTGAGTCTCTTGAAAGGTTTCCTCAATTGTACTCTAAACTAGACTATGTTATGAATATGGTATGGCTATGTGATAGGTCATTCTCACATAATGAAGGTTCTATGGTGAAAGGTCATTCTCATCTTTGAAACCTTTGAGCTATATGATATGAGGGATTAAGTTTATGAACTAATGTTAAATAAAGGCTTAAAGATGTTTAAAAAGGGAGTTGGAGTTTGCACCGAGTGAACATGAAAAATGAGAGTGGGGGCATCACGTTTAGCAAGTTTGGCTTCCCACAAGAGAACCTTCATGTTCAGCAAGTCCGGGTTCCCAACATAGATGTTGTCTTTTGAGATGGAAACATCCACTCTTAGTAAGTCAAGGTTTTTTAGTAGCAATCTCCGTGTTCCAGTTTAAATACCTCATCTCTATTGACCCTTAGCGCAGAAACTTATAGGGACGGGTGGCAACTAGATTTTTCTAGTCGCTATTGACCTTTAGGGACCAGATCTATCCTCTTAGGGGCCATATTTCTCTTCGCTAATAGCTATTTTTCGTGTAGTGAGATGTCCTCATCTTTCTCCTCCTTCTGTAACATGAGGTAATGAATTCCTCTTGGTTTGATTTTGTTTGAAGTCATGTGTGTTTATGTGTTTCCATGATTTCCTTAAATTTTATGTTCAGGAAGAATCTTAAGTTTTGAAAGAAAAATGGCTTATGTGAATTGTTTTCCTCATGTTGTTGTCCATTAAGTATGAGTTGCCTTAAGACTTCATGATATGAGGTGATGAACATGTTTTAGATATGCTTTTTGAGATTGATTTGCGTATGAGCTCCATGAGATGGTGTTGAGCATGTTTTAAGTTTTGAGATGATAGTACTTCCTTGAAGTAAGAAATTTGAAATTTCATGCATATTGGGTTGTTAGATGTAGTTGCTACTTCCTTATAGTGCATGAAATATGTTTGGCTTGGAAATGACGTTTCCTCCTTAGTTGGGTACATTTTGATGTGTTGCATGCATGATGGGCTACTAGTCTAGAGTTTTTTTTTGTCTAGAAACATGCTTGGAATCTCAGTCGAGAACGAATTATCCCAAGGGACAGATAATGTATCATCCCAGATTCAAAATAGAGTATAGCATGTTAGAACTTCAAGGTGCCACACCACAAGGATCATCTATGGGTCAACGGGGAAGCACCAAGAAAACTGCACAAAAATAATGAACCATGCCAAGATTCACGCCCTGTAGATGGGTTCACAGCTCGTTGTTATGGAAGTCGCGGATGGCTCAAAATTCTCTGACTACGAGCGATGCTTGACCAGGACGGACCGTAGGTCCATCCACGGTCTGTCAGTTGGGGTCTCGTGGGTTAAGCCTTGACAGTTAATTTACTGACTTATGGGTCTTTTTCAGTTTTAATTAAATTGAAATGGTGTCCTTTTGCTAAGTCTAAAATACTTATATAAGTATTTTTAACCCCCAAAATCCCCCATTCCAGTCATTCTCTCAAATCTCTAAAGAGAACCCAAAACTCCTCTAAAAATTCTCTCTCTAGAAGTTTGAAGAAGAAGGAAAAAGTTGAAGCTAAGGTCAAGTCAAGCCTCCAATAATCAAGCTTGTGAGGGCTTTGTAATCAAGGTATGATGACTTTTCATCCATGGGATCCTTCCTCTCTTGGAGTCCCCTAGAATTCCACAATTTGAAGAAGAATTTCCATAATTCTAGTAAGGGTTTCTTCCAATGTTGTGGGTTATGTTGAATGTTGATCTAATTGAGTGGATTAAAATTGTTTAGGATTGAATTGGTAGGAATACATGTTTTTAGGAATAAATTAAATCTACCCATGCCTATACCACTGTTTCTAACCTAGATTAGATGAAATTGAGTTTGATGCCTTGAAGGGAAACTTTATGGGTTTTGATATCTCCTTATAGGATTGAAGAATTATGACTAGAATTGTCTGATATTGATGCATATATGATGAATATAATGTTAATTTCTTGAGAATAAATCTTAGATGATGATCATGAGAATTAGGGCTTTGAGAGTAAAGCTTATGATATGAATTATTGGTAATTCGTGTTATTGTTGAGGAAGGGATACTTCCCATATGAATTGCTTATTTATGAATGGATGAATGTGAAAGGTTTACTCAAATGAATTATTCTAGGTTGAAAGGATTTCCCACTTAAAATGAATCGGGACTAAAAACTTATGTAATTGATGAGGCTAGAGGCGATTACCCTTGACCTCTATATGTAAGGCTATGAGGTGACTCCCATACTCCATAGAGTTGAACAAGATGTGTGTCCCCACATTCTTATTACGATGAATGGACATGGAGGCGAGAACCCATGATCCATATGAAATGTTGTAAAGGCGAGTACCCGTGTCATATCATGTGATTAGGGAGGCGAGTACCCATGATTTGGAAGAAAGTAAGGCAAGAGGCGAATACCCAATAGCCTTTATAAGCTTGGCATAGAGGCGAATCCCTATGTCTTTAAAAGTAAGTATGAACGATGTGATTATATTCTGAAGATGATTTGCTTCGGAATGTTGCTAGATAAGCCTTCCATGATGTAAGCTTGACTAGAGGAGGATGACCTAAGTCTTGACTAAGGTTAAGTGAGGCTACTTAAGGAAGTATTCCTCTTTCATTATGATTCTTTTTATGTCTTGATTATGCTTATCCCTTATGTCTTATGTTGACTAATGCATAAGTTATGTTGTTTATGCTTGCCATCATATTTTGTACATTTTTGTACTAACACATACTCTTGCCTACATTTTTATCAAATGTAAGGGCCGACACTCTCGATTCGCACACTTGTGGATAGGTTCTTAGTTGATCAAGGAAGTTAAGCTTTGGTGAGTCCACATTTTATGCGAGGATTGGATCACCCCTTTATCTATTTTATATCTTTGTTTTCATGTTGGACTATTTTATGGGATGTGTCCCAAGATTTTTTCTCTTTTGTTACATGGTTTGAGACAATGATGTTACACTTCCGCTCGTTTTATAAAAGACTTTGATTGTGTTTGAAAATGTTTTTAATTTCTGCGCTTCTTGTATTACTTTATGTTATGATATGCTAAGTGGAATGTATGAGGCCTCTCGGGGTCTTACAACCCTTTTTACATCTAGGGGGTACCCCTAGGTTGTGATAGCTTTCTCACCTAATAGAATCAAAGACTAGGAGCTATTTTAATAAAACTAGCTTGAATCTATTGTTCAAGGTCACCTTTTCATGAGTAATAAAGTCAAGTAAGAAATGACTATTCCGTGGGAATTTATGCGTAGCACCAAGTGTATGTTGGATATGAGATGGAAGCTCTCACGTAGTAGAGTCTGGGTTTCCAAAGTAATCTAATGAGATGGAAGCCTTCATGATGTAGAGTTTGGGTTTATAGTAGCAATTTCCTTATCTCATAACTATATGCCCACATAGGTTGATTAGCTAATGGATCCACTTAAGCTAGAAGTTCAAGGTTCTACCTTCGGCAAGTAGGACACCTCTTTTCGGTGTGGGGTAGACACCGAATTCCATGTTATAGCTCACATGGTCTCAATTTTGGTTAGGGGTAATTCCCTAGAAGTAAGAATGAACTAACGTTACTTCAAGAGGTATCTCATATGAGTTCAAAGTTATTTTAAGAAGTTAGTTGCATTGACCATGATTTATGACTTATGTTTTACAACAGTTTCATATTATGTTTTAGCTAGTTCAATTGCATGTCATGAAATGAAATGTCACGTTTGAGCTTGTTTTAAATGTTTTATGCATGGCTATCATATTGTGTACATTGTTTTGTACCAACACATACTCTTGCCTACCTTTTCGCAAATGTAGGGTCCGACAGACAGGTTTCCAGTCTCGTGGCTAGTTGTTGAGTTCGTGATTTTCCCAAACTTTTGTGAGTCCTCATGCTTCAGGACGGAGTTATTGTTTTAGTTTATTTCTTGTACTTCTCTTTTGGATATGATGTATGGGCTAGGCCCAATTCCATTAGACTGAACCAAATGGCTATGTTGAGACATGAGTTTAGACTTTCGCTTTTCATTTTATAAAATGTTTTGGACTTTGAACTATTTTTACTCTTATTGTTCCATTTCTTATGTTATGAGAGCTAAGTATCTTGTATGGAGTCCTTCGGGGTTCTATATGCCATGTCACATCTAGGGGGTAACCCTGGATTGTGACATTTGGCGAGATGAAGGACCACTTGGTAAGTCGCCCAGTGGCCTTGGCGATCCTCAACGTTGCTATTCTTCAAATTATTCAATTTTTCTATTCTCTTTTGAAGGTAATGTCCTTGCCTTGCTCTTTTGTCTTCTTAGCTGAAAATCAACACATAAGCATCAGTTTATAGCACAAAATAGGAAATGTGGACACTAAAACTATGATTATAAAACACTAAATGAATCAAAATTCCATGCTCACCAAAATAGCGAGAACTATGGGCTTCTGACAAGATCTGTTCTCTCAAGTCATCAACATTAGGAACACACAAACGACCTTGATATCTAAGTACACCATATCCCCAATGGAAGAAAGCCTCTATGCACTTTTTAAGCACCGCTTCCTTTAATTTAACCAAAATTGGATCAAGACCTTGCTTGGTTTTCACATCCGCCACAGAAGACAATTCAGAACTATTGCGGAATATAACACCACTCTTGGTAGAGTCCACTAACTGAAAATCCAACCGGGCCAACCTATGAATATGTCAAACCAAGTCATTCTTATCTTGTTCCATATGAGCATCACTACCCATATATAACCGACTAAGAGAATCTGCCACCACATTCGCTTTACTGGGGTAACAAAGAACACTCCTATCATAATCTTTCAATAACTCAAGCCACCTTCTTCGGCGAAGATTTAAATCCTTCAGATTAAAGAAATATTGTAAACTCTTATGGTCGGTAAAAACATCCACATGAAAACCATACAAATAGTGCCTCCAAATCGTTAAGCCAAAAACAACAACCGCTAGTTCAAGGTATTGGGTGGGATAGTTCTTTTAATGAACTTTAAGTTTCCTTGAAGCATAGGCAATAGCTTTCCCATGTTGCATAAGTACACATCATATCCCAATTCTTGAGGCATCACAATAAACAACAAAACCATCAGTCCCTTTTGGTAAAGTCAACACCGGAGCGGAAGTCAATCTATCCTCCAATTTTGAAAAGCTCTTCTCACATGCTTTGGACCATATGAACTTAGCCTCTTTTTTAGTCAATGTTTTTAATGGAGAGGCAATCGAAGAGAACCCCTCAACAAATCTTCTATCGTAACCAGCTAAACGCAAGAAACTTTTAATATCATATGGGGATACCGGTCTAGGACAACTCTTGACTACATTCGTCTTCTTAGGATCTACCTCAATACCCTTGGTTGAAACAATTTGACCAAGAAAAGCTACGGAGCTTAGCGAAAACTCATATTTGCTAAACTTGGCAAAGAGTTTTTGGTCGTTGAGAATTTGCAACACAATCCTTGAATGATAAATATGGTCATCCTCACTACTCAAATAGATCAATATATCATCAATGAACACAATCACAAACATGTCAAGGTATTATCTAAACACCCTATTCATCAAATCCATAAATGCCACCGAATCATTAGTCAACCCAAACGACAATACCAAAATCACATAATGACCATACCGAGTTAGAAAAGCCGTCTTCGGAATGTCATCTTCTTTCACCCTGAATTGGTGATAACCAGACCCGAGGTTGTGGGAAAGTAATTCGCTCCATGGAATTGGTCAAATAAGTCATCTATCCTTGGTAGATGAAACTTATTCTTAATGGTCACCTTGTTCAATTGCCGGTAGTCAATACACTTACGAAACCAACCATCCTTCTTTTTAACAAACAAAACTTGAGCACCCCATGGAGATATACTCGGTCGGATAAAACCCTTATCCAACAAATCTTTCAATTGTTCCTTCAATTCTTGAAGTTCTACCGGAGCCTTTCGATAAGGAGGAATAGACATAGGCTACATAACTTTGAGAAGGTCAATACCGAAGCCTATTTCCCTTTCAAGAGGAATACCGAGTCACTAATTTGTGAAAACACTTTCAAAACTCATTAACAACGAGGATCGGCTCAAGAGTAGGGGTTTTAGAATCATCATCCCTTACCCTTACTAGATGGTATATGCAACCCTTAGAAATCATTCTCATAGCTTTAAGACAAGAGATAATCTGACCCTTAGGTTTAGAATTTCCCTCATTCAACTCTAGGATAGGCTAATTCGAAAATTGAAACTTGACAACACGTTTTCTACAATCAACCGAAGCTTCACATGAGTGCAACCAATCCATACCAAGGATAACATCAAAATCTAGCATATCAAGCTCTACCAAATCGACAAGAGTAACTCTATGCGACAAGGGAAAACTTTCTATAGGCCCTCTTAGCCACAATAGAATAACCAACTGGAGTAGAGACAGAAAAAAGGATCTAACAACACATTAGGAAGAACATCAAACCTCATTGCCACATATGACGTCACAAATGAGAAGGTAGCACTGGGATCAAGCAAAGCATAAACATCAAGTTGAAATGCTTTCAACATACCGGTAACCACAAGAGGGTTTGGACCTAAACCACTTGGCCCGGATGAGGGATTAGGTTGAGACTTTCAGCTATTATCTCCCTCATTCTTAGCAACTGAAGAACAATATCCTATCTTATGGTCCATCTTACCACAACCAAAACAAGCATTGGAACTCGCTAGGCATTTACACACATGCTTTCTTCCACACTTAGCACAAGTAGGCAATAAGGACCCACTACCATTTCCTCCTTGAGGCGTAGGGTTTGACACCCTCTCTTTGCTAAACCTAGTAGGAGCATTGGAGGAAACTTGACCGGGAAACCTTTGTCGAAATCTAGGACGACCATGACCATCATAACTTGCATGATAGAAGTTACAGGCACTGGTTTTTGCCCTATTTGCCTTAAATTTCTCCTCTTTGATCTGTTGAGCTTGAACCGTGAGATAAGAAATGTTCATGTCATTAACAAGAATGGCGGTACGACACTCTTTAACCACCATTTTGAACACACCCGAAAAAGCTTACTCATCTTTACCCTAGGATGAGCAACCATTGTGGAAGCATATTCCGGACAATAGTGTCAACTTCAAAGCATACTTTTTCATACTCATACATCCTTGACAAAGGTTGATGAACTCAAGCCCCTTTTCCTCCTTCATCTCAAGGGGAAAGAACCTATTAAGTAAAGCAACTTTGAACTTTTCCCAATAAAGAGGACCCGCATCTTCTGGTCTCCCTTTTTTCCATTAGTTGAACCAAATTTGTGCAACACCTTTAAGTTAATAAGCAACCAACTCTGCCCTTTCCATCGGTGTCACTCCCATTATCATCCACACCTTATAAACCTTATTAATAAGCTCTTGAGGATCTTCATATACCTTAGAACCATGAAACACCAGAGTATTCATTCTAGTGAAGTCCCTCACTCTAGATGGCACTGTACCCATATTTGGGTTCAGGGGAACCTATGCCTGCCTATTGGCTTGGTCCCTCATGGCTTGAGGCAATACCTGAAAAGAAACCCTAAACTCTGTATTAGTCCTTTGCTCAGCCAAAGGGTCTACCTGAACTTGAGGATCTTGGGGAGGAGCTTCTCGTTCCGCATTCGCCCTCACATTCTTTCTAGCATAAGCTGTTCGAGTCGCCATATTCAGTAGAACATTGGATAAGTTTTTGCAGAGAGACCATATAGAGTAAAATTGTAACCACTCGAAAAATAATAGGTTGAACGATTGCCTAAACATGAGGGTTAACGTCAAGGGTTTAGGGCAAGGGCTAGGGGTTTTGGGTGTAGTCCATGGTGGGGAGCAAAGGCTACCTAAAAACTAGTCCTAGCCACTACCTACCGTCTCCATGAGGGTCTTCACGACCTTTGCTGGCCACCACGAGTCTTGGTTCCACCCGTGGTGGACACCACGAGTCATGGTACCACTCGTGCTCTGCAAGGCAGTGTGCCCAAGATTGGTGCCAAGCCAATGCTTCCCTTGATGAGCCATTTCACGGCTCATGGGGTTGCCTTAGCTTGGTAGGACTTAAGTTAAGTTAAGGAGAATACTACCCCAAAGACTACGGGCACCACCACGAGCCATGGTGCCGTTGACAGTCCGTATAGATGGTCGTCAAGATCACTTACACTCTTGAGAGGGAAAGGCATGGAAGCCTCGACACTTCCTCTGATAGCATCCAAGGAAGCTCTACTCCATTGAAGGACAAGGATGACGCTTTAGAAACTCCAAGGAGGCCCATAACAAGATCTCAAACCAAGGAGTTCAATGATAAGCTCAATGGGCTTCAATCGCTGATCCAAAGGTTTCTTATTGGGGAAGAAGAGCTCAAGCCCAAGGGAGAGGAATTGTCCAAATGCTACAATTATTTGGTGGCCCAAATTCAAGCCCAAGATGAGGAATTTTAAGGTCCAATTTCGTGCAAAAAAGGTCAAGAAGAGTCCAAGAATCAGCCACAACAAGAGTTGCTTTCTGCCCAAGTTTTGAGAGAAGACTAGTCAAACTTTCCAAGATTGTCAAGATTCTTTTCCTAGTTGGGATTTACCTTATTTATTTATTTATATATAGGTTATTAATATTTTCCTTAGTCTATTTATGGTCTCCTAAGTACCATTTAATGCTTTCCTAGAAGTACTAAATTTGTTCCTAGTTAGATTACTTTATTTCCTTTCTAGAGTAGGATTCCTTGTAATTGTTTTTTTAGGGTTTGGCTTCTTGGACGTTTTTCCCTTCTCCTATATATAGGAGTCCTTTTCATTCATTAAAGACAATTTAGATTGATATTAATAATATTTGAGAGAGTTCTTTGAACCTTTGTGACTTGTTCTTTGAGAATTTATCTTTAAACCTTTACTAGTTTCATAGTTTAAGGTATAAAGTAACTTCTTCTTGTGATATCTTTGGTTTCTTTTTGGTATTCTTTAGAAGGTGATTAGTTTCTACATACTAATTATTGTCTTTAGTTACTCATAAAGCGGTCAAGATCCGAATCTATCGTTTTGATTCGTTTTCTCAAGTAAAGGCGTTAGATTTCTTCCATAAATCTATACGTTGTTACTTGGATCTTTTCAAGGCCTTAGAACATCTAATCCTTGGAAATTCGTGGATCTTCCCTTCGAATTTCCCATATCTTTAGTTAGTTTTTTTTGTTTCTTTTCTTTGTGCTTCCGCATTCTAATATTCAATTCTCTATTTGTGATCTCCCTTAACCTTGCTGTTATCATCCTCCATGACCACGACTCATGGTATTGACCACGGACCGTGGGAGGTCTGTGGACTTCCCTTAGGTCCCTGACAGGGCTGCCCAAGTTGAGGAGTTTTAAGTAATTTCATATGTATTCATTTATGTGTGTGATCAATTTTAATTGTTTTATAACAATAGTATATATATCTTTAAGTCTTAAACCCAAATCAACTAAAAAAAGTTCGTCCTTTCAAACAATTTCTCAATAGAAGTTCCCAAAGTAGAAGAAGAAGAAGTGAGAGCTAGGGTCTGTGGAATCAAAGTGTTTATTCCACTAATTTCTTGGGGATTCATAAGCAAGGTATGGTAGTATTCATTTTTGACTTAGTTTCTTTCAAAGAGCCAATTTCAAAGATGATTTCAAGTTTGGAAAATCCCCCAAAAACCTAGGGTAGGCAATCTATGCATGGGTTCAATTCCAAACATTTTTAAAAGTCATCTAATTGATGGATCATCGTTTAATTGATGTTTTAATGGTGAATTAAAATGATTTTACCATATGAACCCATGTTTCCAACAAATTCTTAAGTTGTGAATTGTGATAGGAAATTGTTGATCACGAAAGTATGTTGAATTGTTTATGTTTATATTGAATTAGTATTTGAATCATGTTAATTCCCTTATCTATTGTAGTATCTTAGATGTTTGGGTTGTCATATATGTATGGCCTAGGAGAGCAATTTCTTGAAGGATGTATGAATAGTCATGATGTCAAGTATATGTGTGTGGTTTCAATGAATATATTATGGTCATGTATAGAATGGAATTGTGTTAGTATTGAAAGCTATTCATCAATTTAACACTTATGTATGATAATGATATATGTGAAAGGTTATTCTTACATACATACACTCATGAATGATTAATGAATGAAGTTTCTATGATTATGTTAAAGATGAAGTATTAATTGAAAGGCTATTCTCAATTGTACTCTATTGAATGCTAATGACATGGTGTGAAAGGACTTTCTCACAATATATAATTCTTGGTTGAAAGGCTATTCTCTTCTTTGAATCTAGTAGCTAACTAATGAATGAATGTTGGGTTTGAGATGGATAGTCATCCGTGAGTTGAGGCGGTGTATCTAGTAACAATCTCTTATCCCATAATAATGAATGTTAAGTACTCTGTGGGGAATAATGCTAAGCACCAAGTGGATATGACTTTAGATGGATGCTCATCCGAGAGTGGAGGTAGGGTATCTAGTAATAATCTCTTTAGACAGATGCTCATCCGTGAGTTGAGGCGGGGTATCTAGTAGCAATATCCCTATCTCATAACTATTTGCCCACATAGGTCTAGCTAGTGGATCAATTAAAGCTAAAATAAAATGGTCCTACCTTAGGCAAGTAGGAATCCCTTATCTAGTGAGGGTGACACCAAGATTCCATGAATTGCTCACATGGTCTATGTCGATTAAGGCATACCCTCACAAACAATGTTAATGAACTATGGCTTCTCAAGAATGCACTACTTAGTGTGGGTGGTAGTTGGGATGCCATCTATGCATTGCACAAGTAGGCTTTGAGAGGGGTTATGGTGTGTTCTCTAATGCCTTAATGGCTAATTAATGAATGTGCTCTTAATGAAGTTAATGAAGAATGTTGACTTATACGCTTAATGTGATTATGCATGCTTTACTTGGTTTGTATTGTGAATTACTTTCTTGTTATGAATTGTCAAATGTTTACGTCTCTTATGTATGAGTATTGTGTAAAGGTGGAAAGGATGAATGGTAAGTTCACTTTTGGTGGCCTTGATGTGGTACTTCGTGTGGATGGTGGTATGGGATGCTATTCGTACATTATACATAGTATAGGTTGGGGTTGTTTGAGGTGAAAACTTAATGTAATGAAATGTCTTATATGGTTGATTATGTTTTAATGTGAAGAAATGACTTGTATGTTGGTTATGTGTGTATATTATGCCTCTTATACTTATGTTCATGAAGTTTTGTATAATTGGCATGAATGCATGACTTTCAAATAAAATGTCCATTTAAGTATATTTTTAAATGGTTATCATACGTAGTACTTAATTGTGCTAACCCATATTCTTCTATTTACTACAAGTGTTGGTTCTGGCAAGTGTGTTGCTATTCGTCTAGTTGGAAAGCTTTGATTGAATTATTCCAAGGCTATTGGTATGTCCTCATATGTTCTAGGACACATGCTCTATTGATATTTATTTCTTTCATGTAATAGACATTTTAGACTTTCTATTGTAAAGGGTCGCGGCCCTACTTTAGTTTCAAGATGTTTTTTTAGATGGCCATGTGATACAATAAACTTGAACTGTTTTAAATTGTTTTTATAGTGTATGGATTTTAAAAAAAAAGTTTTAATTCCGTACCATTTTCTTTATATCGAATGTTATGAAAGCTATGATGTGTGTATGAGACTTTTCAGAGTCTTGTATGACATGTCGCTTTCGGTGTATAGGCTTGGGTCATGACAAATATGGTATCAAAGCATAAGGTTTTGGGAATGGTTTTTAGGATTGATGTCTCACAAACCACGTCTAGTAGAATCTTGTTCATCAGGATGAGTCGCGATACATCTATGAGTGAGAGAGTCTATAGGACATTAGGAAGCTACACTTCTTTCATTATTCTTTAAGTCGTGCCATAGAGTAAGATCTATAAGTGTCCTTTTCCTAACCCTTCTTTTGTGTTTATAGGATATGAATACAAGGGCGAACCCAAGAAGGGTGGAAGAGAAGAATATGAATGAGGGAGTTCCTCCCCAAGGTCTTCAAGGAACCAAGTCCCTCAAGGAAATCAATTTCCAGTGGAACCCCGACCATGACCAATAAAGAAATTAAGCCAGCTTTTCTAACATTAGCCCAAGCCATAAGGACCCAAGTTAATAGGGATGTTGGACCTTGAGTGAATCCCCCACCCCAACCCCCAACCCCCAAGTTTATAGGGTCCAATATTGAAGCAGATCCCCAAATGCTTGTTGATGAGGTTTGAAAGATACTTAGTGCTATGGCGGTGTCTTCGAAGGAGAAGGTGCAGCTAGCCGCCTACCAAATAAAAGATGTAGCTCAAATTTGGTATGAACAATGGAAGGGTGAAAGGCCAAGAGGAGCGGGTCCCATAAATTGGGAGGCATTCAAATAAGCATTACTTGATAGGTTTTCCCCCATAAAGTTGAGAGAACAAAAGTTGGTGGAGTTCATGAACATTCATTAAGGGGGCATGAGAGTGAACGAGTGTTCTCTTAAGTTCACCCAACTATCCAAGTATGCTCCAACCTTAGTTTCAAATTGGAGGGCTAGAATAAATAAGTTTGTGATGGGAATGCCCGGTTTGGTTGAGGAAGAATGTCATACCACAATGCTCCATCATGGCATGGATATTTCAAGTCTCATGGTATATGCTCAACGAATTGAGGAGACGAAACTTAAGAAAATGAATAAGGATCCAAAAAGAGTTAGGCCCTATGAACTAGGTCAATGAAGGTCCAAAAAGATGTTCTACAACTAAGATTCCCCAATGATCAACAAGGATAGGGTGGCTAACCCTAATTCTCTAGGAGGAAGTGGAGGTAGTTCTTCTTTTGAAAGATCTATATGTGCCAAGTGTGGGAAGCAACATTTAGGTAAGTGCCTTGCCAGCATGGATGGTTGCTTTGGGTGTGGAAAGAAGGGTGATAAGATGAGAGATTGCCCAACACTCTCGGCAAAAGGAAGAGATGCCAAGCAAGCTTCTAATTATGGTACGATTCCTATCCCTCCAAATTATGGTCGTTTCTATGCCCTTCAAGCCAAAGAGGGCAAAAGAGCTCTTCCGGCTGAAGGCACCGGTATGTGATAGTTACTTATATTTGGGAATGTCTTGGTAAGGACCTTATGTTATTTTCGTGTTAGCCTTAGTTTGGTTTACTGCTAAGGGGGAGATGGTATGTTGAATTGTAAGGTGGTTGAGAATTTTGATATCCTTATCACTTTCTTCTATTCCTATTCAAGATTGAGACCAAGAGTTCCTTGTATCTTGTTTCATGTGTTGGAGTCATGTGTGATTTATATATTTCCATCATATCCTTATGATATACATATTTTGATGAAATTTATATTTAATGAGAAAATGAGTTTTTGATTGTTTGTGTTCCTCATGATTTATATGCATCTATAATGAGTTGCCTAAATGCTTCATGAGTTGAATTGATGAGCATGCTTAAGTGTGTTGTTGAGAAAAGTTACATAATTTGCCTTATGATGTTGTAATGACCATGATTTGAGTTGGAGAAGGAAATTCCTCCAACAAACTGATAAATTTTGATGTTTTCGTGCATAATGAGTTTGTAGATGTGGTTCCTACTTCCTTGTGTTGCTAGATGACCCGTTTAGATGGGCGTGGTCCCTGACAGGGATGCCCAAGTCGAGGAGTTTTAAGTAATTTCATATTAATTAGTTAATGTGTGAGGTTAATTTTAACTGTTTTATATCACTAGTATATATAGATTTAAGTCTTAAAACAATTCATTTACTCCTTATTTCTCTAAAACACAAATCAAATCAAAAGAGTTCCTCCTTTCAAAAATTCTCTCTAGAAGTTCACAAAGAAGAAGAAGAAGAAGAAGTGGGAGCTACGGTTTATGGATTCAAGGTGTTTATTCCTCAAATTTCTTAAGGATTCAATAGGAAGTTATGGTAGTCTTCATACTTGACTTTGTTTCTTTCAAGGATCCAATTTCAAGTCTCCAAAATTCCCCAAACACCTAGGGTTTTCAATCTACGCATGGGTTCAATTCCAAACGTTTTTAAAAGGCATTTAAGTGATGCATCATGGTTTGATTGATGTTTTAATGGTGAATTAAGATAATTTTACCCTATTAACCCATGTTTCCCCCAAATTCTTAAGTTGTGAATTTTGATTGAGAAATGGTTGATCGTGAAAGTATGATGAATTTTTTATGTTTATATTGAATTAGTATTTGAATGATGTTAATTCCCTTATTTATTGTAGTATCTTAGATGTTTGGGTTGAGATTGATGTATGGCTTTGGATGGCAATTTCATGAAGAATCATGATGTGAAGTATATGTGTGTGTTTTCAATGAATGTATTATGATCATGTTTAAAATGAAACTATGTTAGTATTGAAATTTATTCCTCAATGTAATTCTTATGAATGATGATGATATATGTGAAAGATTATTCTCACATACACACACTCATGAATGATCAATGAATAAAGTTTCTATGATTATGTTAATGATGAAGTATTGATTGAAAGACAATTCTCAATTATACTATAATGAATGATAATGACATGTTGTGAAAGGACTTTATGACAATATGGGATTCTTAGTTGAAAGGCTATTCTCTTCTTTGAATCTATGAGCTATCTAATGAATAAATGTTGGGTTTGAGATGGATACTCATCCATGAGTATAGGTGGTGTATCTAGTAACATTCTCTTATCCCATAATAATGAGTGTTAAGTACTCTGTGAGGAATAATGCTAAGCACCGAGTGGATATTAATTGAGATGAATGCTCATCCGGGAGTAGAGGCAGGGTATCTTGTAACAATCTATTGAGATGGATGCTCATCCGTGAGTTGAGGCAGGGTATGTAGTAGCTATCTCCATATCCCATAACTATGCGCCCACATAAGTTCAGCTACTGGATCCACTTATACTAAAATGAAATGGTCCTACCTTAGGCAAGTAGAAATCCCTTATACGGTGAGGGTGACACAGGGATTCCATGAATTCCTCACATGGTCTATGTTGGTTAAGGCTTACCCCCACAAAGAATGTTAATTAACTATGGCTTCTCAAGGATGCACTACTTAGTGTGGGTGGTAGTATGGGATGCCATCCATGCATTGCACAAGTAGGTTTTGAGAGGGGTTGTGATGTGTTCTTCTAATGTCTTAATGGATAATGAGTGAATGTGCTCTTACTGTAGCTAATGAAGAATGTTGACTTAAATGCTTAATGTGATGATGCATGCTTTACTTTGTTTGTATTGTGAGTTACTTTCTTCTTATGACTTAGGAAATGTTTAGGTCTCTTATGTATGAGTATTGTGTAAAGGTGGAAAGGATGAATGGTAATTTCACTTTTGGTAGCCTTGAGGTGGTACTTAGTATGGATGCTGGTAGGGGACGCTATTCATACATTGCACTTAATATAGCTTGGGATTGCTTGAGGTGAAAGCTTAATGTAATGAAATATCTTATATGGTTGACTATGTTCTAATGTGAAGAAAAGACTAGTATGTTGGTTATGTCTGTATATTATGCCTCTTGTACTTATGTTAATGAAGTTTTCTCAAATTGGCATGAATGCATGACATTCAAATAAAATATCCGTTTCAAGCATGTTTATGCATGGCTATCATACTTAGTACTTAATTGTGCTAACCCATATTCTTCTATTTACTACAAGTGTAGGTTCTGGCAAGTGAGTTGTTATCCGTCTAGTTCAAAATCTTGGATTGAGTTATTCCAAGGCTATTGGTATGTCCTCATATGTTCGAGGACACATGCTCTATTGATATTTCTTTCTTTCGTGTAATAGACAATTTAGACTTTCTATTGTAAAGGGTCGTGACCCTACATTTGGTTCAAGATGTTATTTTAGATGGCCACGTGAGACAATAGACTTCCGTTATTTTAAATTATTTTTATACTGTATGGATTCAAACAAAAGTTTTAATTTCGTACCATTTTCTTTATATCAAATGTTATGAATGCTATGAGGCTTGTATGAAACTTTTCGGAGTCTTGTACTTCGTGTCGCTACTACGGTATAGGCTCGAGTCATGACAAATATGGTATCAGAGCATAAGGTTTTGGGAATGGTTTTTAGGATTGATGTCTCACAAGCCACGTCTAGTAGAATCTTGTTCATTAGTGTGAGTCATGATACATCTTTGAGTGAGAGGCTATAGGACGTTAGAAAGCTACACTTATTTTATTATTCTTTAAGTCGTGCCATAGAGTTAGATCTATAAGTGTCCTTTTCCTGACCCTTCTCTTGTGTTTATAGGATATGAATTCAAGGGCGAAGGATGGAAGAGGAGAATGTAGGCAATATACGTTAGTACAAAATGTACCAAGTGTGAAAGCTAGCACAACATCATAAGAACATCTAAAAAAATGGTTAGTCAACATAACACATAAACAAAAGAGGTAATAACATGAGCATAGCATATTCTCCAACAAAAGCATCATATATCATAAGTCAACATAAAACATAATAAATGTTCATAGGAGATAAATCATAATCATAATAAGAATAATTGATCCTTCGTCATCTATACCATGATAGCACCATTATTAAGTATCCTCTAAAGCACAGATGTGCAAAGCATGAATAGCATCCCATAATACCACCCAAGCCAAGTACCCATTTTGGTCATGTTAATCAAAGTCTATATACTTGGTCAAGTCTTAGGATTTCATATCATATGATTACTGAACTGTTAAGTAACCTCAAATGAGACTTGTGCAATGCATGAAGGGTAACCCATAATAGCATTCACACTAAGCATAACCTTGAAGTCACCATAAGCATATTTACCCTTCATTTGGTCTCATTATTTAACTTACTTCATATAGACAAGGGAATCATCACCATTAATCAATCATATCATGTCAAGGAAGGAAACTATGGCACAATCCATTCAAGTCATTCTCTCAAATCCCAAAAGATAACCCAAAACTCCTCTAAAAAATTCTCTCTAGAAGTTTGAAGAAGAAGCAAGAAGTTGAATCTAAGCTCAAGTCAAGTCTCCAATCTTCAAGATTGTAAGGGATTTTTAAACAAGGTATGATTACTTTTTATCCATGGGATCCTTCCTCCGGCTAGCCTAGAATTCCACAATTTGAAGAAGAATTTCCCAAATTCTAGGTAGGGTTTCTTCCAATATTGTGGGTTATGTTGAAAGTTGATCCAATTGAGTGGATTGTGATTATTTTTACAATGAAATACATGTACCCATGCCTATTCCATGTTTCTAACCTAGAAAATATAAAATTGGATTTGATGCCTTGAAGGGAAACTTTATGGATTTTCATATCTCCTTAGATTAATGAATTATTACTAGATTTGCTTGAGATTGAAGTAGATATGATGAAATATGATGTTAATTTCTTGATAATAAAGCTTATATGATGTCATTAAAATTAGGGCTTTGAGAGTAACACTTATGATATGAAATGTTATGGTGATGATTTGCTTGGGAGTGTTGCTAGACATGCTTTCAACAATATAAGCTTAACTAGATGCGGATGACCTAAGTCTAAACTAAGCTTATGTGAGGCTACTTAAGGAAGTATTCCTCTTTCATTATGACGCTTATTATATATTGATTATGCTTATGCCTTATGTCTTATGTTGACTAATGCTTAACTTATGTTGTTTATTCTAGCCATAATATTTAGTACATTTTTGTACAAACGCATACTCTTGCCTACATTCATTTATTCAAAGGTTTCAGACCACAAGTTATATATACAAGTCAATTATTGTTCCAGTCTAAGGTAAAAATATGTCTCCATAGCCATTGATTTTATGTTTACTAGTGCAGACCATTGTGTATTTCGGTTAGTAGTGCAGTCCTTAGTGAAAAAACAGAGTGAAAAGTTCAATTGTTCTTAAATATTGTGAAAATCTTTGGACTAGATTATTCGAATTGCTTGTTATGTCGAGCTATTAAGAGTTCATGCATTGTCGTATAAAGTTATATCTTTTGCTTAGCATTAAATAGATAACTTTTGCGATGAAATAATGACCAAAAAATTGGTTATTTCCTGTAAGGTATATATTTTAGATTGTTGTTACAATATATTTCTTCAATTGTTTGGTCTAAGCTTGATGGATGATTGTGTTGAAACTATATCTTAAGTTGAGGGAAACCATGGGAGCTAAATCATGTACATTATGAATATCTATTTGTAAAGTATCTAGTTCAATAAGGCAGAGATCATTGTTGGTGTGGTAAGCAATTGTTTTAACATTTTTTTTTCTGGAAAGGAGTTTAGGCAAATGCTTGAATATCTCATAATTACTTCATTCTTTATTGTAGGGTAATATTTGATTACGTTAGACGTCGGCTTCATCGGAGATTTGTACTTAATAGTCTATGTGGTGATGACATATACATTGACTTGGTGTCTTCTTACTATGTTCATACCTCAAAAGTTTTAGAAAATTTGGACCCAATAATAAATAGTATATGTTTAGTATATCTTCTTGGACCATGTTGTGATTCATTGTAATTTGAGATAAGTATCAATTTTAGTGTATGTTTGACAAGAAAAAGTCCAAAATGACTCTATTAGCTCGATAAAACTTAAAAGCAACTTGAATATTTTGTGTTTCAAATTGAATTTTCACTCATACAAGTTTAATATTATCTCTACATATAAGAGCAAGTTGTGGCTGCAGATTTAGTATGATTGTTTAGCTCATTGTTAGAACTTAGAATTCTCAGTGGTCTCTTAAAGCTTTCAACTTCCTTTCAGAATAATAACAAATCTAATATGTATTTTTTTGCTGGTGTTTGACAACAGGAGTGCAGGTCATTATCAAAGGCAAATAGAAAGGTACGAATATAGTTCATCTTATGAAAATCATGATTTTTTTCTTGTGTTTAAACAACATAAATGCTGTTCAATATTAAAGGCCAATAGAAAGGTAGCCGGTAATAGTTTAGCTTATGCAAATCATGAGTTTTTTTCTAATTATTATTTCTTGATAAATATTTTGTTTCTGATTTATAAAGGAAAATAATCTTGTTGATGATTATCATGTATTTGAAATTGCGTACTTGTTTGAAATTTAGGAAGTACATACATCTGCAGAAACAAAAACGATTTGAAAAGTGTGGTGACTAGTGGTTTCGGGGAATTGTTTTAGGGGATCTATTTTCTCCTAGATAGAGATTCTATAGAACAGAAAGAGTGTACTAACTCATATATAGAAACAAACCTCCAGAATGAGGATAGAGATTTTGTTGATATTTGGGTGGTGGAGTGTTGACAGTTTCACAAGACTTACACCGCCAAATTACAACTTTTTTTAGCTCTATCATGTAGTTAGACATCATGAAGTCAGGTTATTAAACTTTAAGTCTTGATGAGTTTAGGGACTCAATCTTTCTCGAAAGTGAAGAGTCCGCGCAACGTAGTATATACTAACTAGAGTATGGATTACTTTCAAAGCTGCTCAGTCATATATGGTTTAAATTATGTTTAATTTCAAATTTTAAGTGTTATTAACAATATTTAATATATGTCTTTTACGGGTTATAAAGGCTTGATGAGTTTATAAGTCCTAGACCAAAAGAGAAGAAGAGGTTATCATTTTGTCCAGATTGTAGGGAAAATTTTCAAATTACGTGTAATGACTTATATTGGGTTTTACCATGCTACATTTCTACTGATGGGATGTTGATCAAATTTTTGTAATTTATTATTATTATTCCTTCAGAAATGCTATGTCATTTTCAATCCCGGTGTATTTCGGATGCTTGAAGGCCCCGCTAACACGAAGTGATTTAGAAAGAAGAATGAAAGCATGAGATTATTGATAGTTTGTCTACATGCATTGAATTTTTATTTTGTAAACAGTAATATTTCTGCAATATAAATGACCATATGTCTTGTCCTAAAAAGTCTTTTTGGACTAGAAAATATGAATTGTGTATGCCATAAAAGTAAATGAAACAACAATTTAAGGACAAGATATATGGTCCCTAAAGGTGTTTTAGGGACCTGAATTAAACTAGTCGTAAAATCCTTTTAGGTACCAGTTCAAAGACCTCGTCTCTATTGACCTTTAGCGAAGAAGCTTATAGGGAAGGGTGGCAACCAGATTTTTCTAGTCGCTATTGACCTTTAGGGACCAGAATTAGCCTTTTAGGGGCAATATTTCTCTTCGCTAATAGCTATTTTTCTTGTAGTCAGATATCCTCATCTTTCTCCTCCTACCCTAACTTGAGGTAATGAATTCCTCTTGGTTTGATTTTGTTTGAAGTCATGTGTGTTTATGTGATTTCCTTAAATTGCATGTTCATGAAGAAGCATAAGTTTTGAAAGAAAAATGGCTTATGTGAATTGTTTTCCTCATGTTGTTGTGCATTAAGTATGAGTTGCCTTAGGACTTCACGATATGAGGTGATGAACATGTTTTAGATATGCTTTTTGAGACTGAATTGCATATGAGCTCCATGAGATGGTGTTGAGCATGTTTTAAGTTTGGAGATGATAGGACTTCCTTGGAGTAAGAAATTTGAAATTTCATGCATATTAGGTTGTTAGATGTAGTTGGTACTTCCTTATAGTGCATGAAATATGTTTGGCTTGGAGATGATGTTTCCTTCTTAGTTGTGTACATTTTGATGTGTTGCCTGCATGATGGGCTACTAGTCTAGAGTATTTTTTGTCTAGAAACATGCTTAGAATCTCATTCGCGGACGAATGATCCCAAGGGAGAGATAATGTATCATCCTGGTTTCAAAATTGAGGATAGCATGTTAGAACTTCAAGGTGCCACCCCACAAGGATCATCTATGGGTCAATGGGGAAGCACCAAGAAAACTGCACAAAAATAGTGAACCATGCCAAGACTCATGCCCCATGGATGGGTTCACGGCTCGTGGTTAGGGAAGTCATGGATGGCTCAGAATTCTCTGACCATGAACTACACTTGACCAGGACGGACCGTAGGTCCATCCACAGTCTATCAGTTGGGCTCTCGTGGGCAGGCCTTGACAGTTAATTTAGGGACTTATAGGTCTTTTTTAGTTTTAATTAAATTGAAGTGGTGTCCTTTTGCTAAGTCTAAGACACTTATATAAGTATTTTTAACCCCCAAAATCCCCCATTCAAGTCATTCTCTCAAATCTTAAAAGAAAACCCAAAACTCCTCTCAAAAATTCTCTCTCTAGATGTTTGAAAAAGAAAGAAAAAGTTGAAGCTAAGGTCAAGTCAAGCCTCCAATATTCAAGATTGTGAGGGCTTTGTAATCAAGGTATGATGGTTTTTCATCGATGCGATCCTTCCTCCCTTGGAGTCCCATAGAATTCCACAATTTGAAGAATAATTTCCCCAATTCTAGTTAGGGTTTCTTCCAATGTTGTGGGTTATTGATAACAGCAAGGTTAAGGGAGATCACAAATAGAGAATTAAATATTAGAATGCGGAAGCACAAAGAAAAGAAACAAAAAAACTAAATAAAGATATGGGAAATTCGAAGGAAAGATCCACGAATTTCCAAAGATTAGATGTTCTAAGGCCTTGAAAAGATCCAAGTAACAACGTATAGATTTATGGAAGAAATCTAACGCCTTTACTTGAGAAAACGAATCAAAACGATAGATTCGGATCTTGACCGCTTTATGAGTAACTAAAGACAATAATTAGTATGTAGAAACTAATCACCTTCTAAAGAATACCAAAAAGAAACCAAAGATATCACAAGAAGAAGTTACTTTATACCTTAAACTATGAAACTAGTAAAGGTTTAAAGATAAATTCTCA